>NC_048599.1:100625410-100787370 GCF_003668045.3 Cricetulus griseus | reverse complement strand
CTTAAATAGACCTATAACCCCTAATGAAATAGAAGCAGTCATCAGAAGTCTCCCAACCAAAAAAAGCCCAGGGCCAGATGGCTTCAGTGCAGAATTCTACCAGAAATTCAAGGAACAGCTAATACCAATTCTCTTCAAAGTATTCCACATAATAAAAGCAGAAGGGTCATTGCAAAACTCTTTTTACAAGGCTTCAATAACCTTGATACCCAAGCCACACAAAGACAAAACTAAGAAAGAGAACTACAGATCAATTTCCCTCATGAACAATGATGCAAAAATACTCAATAAAATACTGGCAAATAGAATCCAAGAACACATCAGAGAAATCATCAACCATGATCAAGTAGCCTTCATCCCAGGGATGCAAGGATGGTTCAACATACGAAAAGACATCAATGCAATCCACCATATAAACAGAATGAGGAAAAAAACACATGATCATATCACTAGATGCTGAAAAAGCCTCTGACAAAATCCAACACCTCTTCATGATAAAGGTCTTGGAGAGATCAGGGATAACAGGAACATACATCAACATAATAAAAACAATGTGCCACAAGCCAACAGCCAACATCAAATTAAATGGAGAGAAACTCAATGCAATTCCTCTAAAATCGGGGACAAGACAAGGCTGTCCACTGTCTCCATACCTCTTCAATATTGTCCTTGAAGTTCTAGCTAGAGCAATAAGACAACAAAAGGAGATCAAGGGAATACAAATCGGAAAGAAAGAAGTCAAACTTTCTCTATTTGCAGATGATATGATAGTCTACATAAGTGACCCAAAAAACTCTACCAGGGAACTCCTAGTAGATAAACACCTTCAACAAAGTGGCAGGATACAAGATTAACTAAAAAAATCTGTAGCCCTACTACATACCGATGACACATTGGTGGAGAAAGAAATCAGAGAAACATCATCCTTTACAATTGCCACAAACAACATAGAATACCTTGGGGTAACACTAACCAAAAAAGTGAATGACCTGTACAGTAAGAATTTTGAGTCTCTAAAGAAAGAAATTAAAGAAGATGCCAGAAAATGGAAAGATCTCCCATGCTCCTGGATAGGTAAGATCAACATAGTAAAAATGGCAATCTTGCCAAAAGCAATCTACAGATTCAATGCAATCCCCACCAAAATCCCAGCACAATTCTTCACAGACCTTGAAAGAACAATTCTCAATATGGAGAAACAAAAGACCCAGTATAGCCAAAACAATCCTGTACAATAAAGAAACTTCTGGCGGCATCACCATCCCTGACTTCAAGCTCTGTTACAGGGCTATAGTCCTGAAAACAGCTTGATATTGGCACAAAAATAGACAGGTAGACCAATGGAATAGAGTTGAAAACTTTGATATTAACCCACATACCTATGAACATCTGATTTTTGATAAATAATCTAAATTTATACGATGGAATGAAGAGAACATCTTCAAATGGTGCTGGCATAACTGGATGTGGACATGAAGAAGACTACAGATAGACCCAAGCCTTTCGCCCTGCACAAAACTTAAGTCAAAATGGATCAAAGACCTCAACATAAATCTAGTCACACTGAACCTATTAGAAGACAAGGTGGGAAATACCCTTGAATTAATTGGTACAGGAGACTGTTTCCTGAATATTACACCAGTAGCACAGACACTGAGATCAACAATTAATAAATGGGACCTCCTGAAACTGAGAAGCTTCTGTAAGGCAAAGGACACAGTCAGCAAGACAAAACTGCAGCCCACAGACTGGGAAAAGATATTCACCAAGCCCACATCTGACAGAGAGCTGATCTCCAAAATATACAAAGAACTCAAGAAGCTAGTCTCCAAAACACCAAACAATCCAATTAAAAAGTGGGGTACAGAACTAAATAGACAATTCTCAATAGAGGAATCTAAAATGGCTGAAAGACACATAAGAAAGTGTTCAACATCCTTAGCCATCAGGGAAATGCAAATCAAAACAACTCTGAGATACCATCTTACTCCTGTCAGAATAGCCAAAATCAAAAACACCAATGACAGTTTATGCTGGAGAGGATGTGGAGAAAGGGGAACACTTCTCCACTGCTGGTGGGAGTGCCAACTTGTACAGCCACTTTGGAAATCAGTATGGCAACTCCTCAAGAAAATGGGAATGAGTCTACCACAAGATCCAGCAATTCCACTCTTAGGCATATACCCAAAAGAAGCACATTCATATGTTCATAGCAGCACTATTTGTAATAGCCAGAAACTGGAAGCAGCCTAGATGCCCCTCAACCAAAGAATGAATAGAGAAAATGTGGTACATTTACACAATGGAGTACTACTCAGCAGAAAAAACAATGGAATCTTGAAATTTGCAGGAAAATGGATGGAACTAGAAGAAACCATTCTGAGCAAGGTAACTCAATCACAAAAAGACAAACACTCATATGTGGATTTTAGACATAGAGTAAAGGATTACCAGCCTACAATCCACAGTGCCAGAGAAGCTAGTAAACAAGGAGGACACTAAGAGAGACATACATGGTCCCCTGGAGAAGGGGAAAGAGTCAAGATCTCCTGAGCAAATTGGGAGCATGGGAAGAAGGGGAATGGAGCTAGGAGAATGAGAAGGGAAGAAGAGGAGGGATGCAGATGACATGAGGGAGCAGAAAGGTTGAGTCAGGGGAAGAACAGAAGATAACAAGAATGGAGACATAATAGAGGGAGACATTTTAGGTTTAAAGAGAAATCAGGCACTAGGGAAATGTCTGGAGATCTATAAAGATGTCACCAGCTAACAATCTAAGCAACAGAGGAGAGGCTACCTTAAATGCCTTCCCCTGATTATGAGATTGGTGACTGACTTATATGCCACCCGATAGCCCTCATCCAGCAGCTGGTGGAAGTGGAAGCAGACACCCACAACTAATCACTGAACTGAACTGGAATCCAGATGCAGAGAAGGTCGAGTGAAGAACAAAGCAGTCCAGACCAGGCTGGTGAAACCCACAGAAACAGATGACCTGAACATCCAGGAACTCTTGCTCCCCAGACTGATAGCTGGGATACCAGCATAGGATTGATCCAGACTCCAGGAACATGGGTTTCAATGAGGAAACCTCGGAAATCTACAGGACCTCCTGTAGTAGTTCAGTACTTATCCCTAGCATAGGTGTGGACTTTAGGAGCCCATTCCACATAGAGGAATACTCCCTGAGCCAAGACACACGGGGGTGGGCCTAGGCCCAAAGGATACAGTAGACTCTGATGACACCCTATGGAAGGCCTCACCATCCAGGGGGAGCAGAAAGGATATGTGATAGGTAGGGTTTTAGTTGGGGGGGGTGATAGGGGAGGAAAGAATGGAGTGGGAACTGGGATTGTCATGTAAAACAATCTTGTGTCTAATTTAAATAAAAAATTCTGCAAAAAGAGAAGAAAAGAAAAGAAAAGAAAAGAAAAGAAAAGAAAAGGGCCAGCTTATAATTGTCAGACATCAACCCTGACAAACACAAGATAGAAATCAAATCAAGGTTAAGATTCCCAAGAAAACTAAAGCACTTTGTGTGGATGATGACTTTAAGTTCCAGGGAGAGTTTGTTCGATGCAACATAGATGGTAGTGAGACCTACCTAAGGTCACATCACTTTAGCCTTCGTTATCCAGAATCTTTTCTCTGGATTTGCTTATCCTTGCCCGTGATGTCCCCAACAAGATATGTTATTCTTCCTCAATGTTTTTTTTTAATCAATATCAACTATAGTTCTTTTTAATGTGTGTATGCATGGTTTGTGTGTATGTTGTGTTGTATGTATGTGTGCAGTCATGTAAGTGCCATAGCACATACATGGAGATCAGAGAACAACTTCCATGTTAGCTTTGCTCAGGGGCTTTTGTTGTTTGTTGCTGGTCCCAAAGCTTCCTAGGATTCTCTTATCTTCATCTCCCATTTCCCTGTAGGAGCACTGAGATTACAGGTTCCTGTTCCTTTGCCCAGCTTCACGTGGATTCTACGTATCCAAACTCCAGCTCTGATGTGACACAGCAAGCACTTTATCCACTGAGCCATCTTCCCAACACATCATCTATAACCCTTACCAGACCAAGTTAAAAACTAGGAAAGAGGTTTAATACGGAATTCACTGGAACCCCGCTTTGGCTTCTCATCTTCCCGTGACTTTGGCCAGGCATATTTTCAGCATCCCTTTCTTCCCCCAAGGTCAGAAAGGACCTGGGTGTGGTAGGTGAGATGGGAGGCTATTGCCAAATCATTTCCAGGAGTTTACACACATGGATGTAATCATTAGTCTGCTGCTTGCAGCAGTGTGGCCTTGAACAAGGCTTTCTACATCTTGGAGTTAAAGTGTCTGGGCTCTAAGCTCCCTCTAGCTTTAGCCTTCAATTTTTAACTTCAAACTGCCAGCAGCCATTGGCTCATCTCAGTATCTGGGACTCAAAGCTAGCAATGTGTACACAGAACCAATGGCAGTGTCTCTACCCAGCCCAGGGGTTTGGGTGCCCCCTAAGTATGGGACTAGAAACTGTTTTTCCTCTGTTGTCTTGGTTCCCTTTCCAGACCTCAACACCCCAAGGCAGTCCCAAAAAGCTCCAACTTCCTGAGGGACCTCTCTTCACTTAGAAAGGCCTCTTTAGCTTCAATTAGCCCCAATAGAATGGCTAAGCTAGGAACAGTGTCCTCTCCTCTTCTTCCTGCTTTCCTCTGTTTTCAGGAAACTGAACGGAACAACTCAACTGCCCTGCAGACATGAAACATGTTCAGTATGGATCAAAACACTCTAATCTTCAGTTGTGCTCTCCGTCCAGGAGCCGGCAAAGTTCTTTCTTCTTTGACTAAGAAAGTACTATGAACAATGGCTCCAGAGGAACTCTTTTCTATTTTACTTGGAGAAAGATCACACAGGTCAGCTAGAAGCAAGGCTGAGAGATGGAGGAAAGTCACAGGAAAGCATGGAGAAGAGGCAAGTCTCGCTGAGTCCCCAGAAGAGGAGTGGGGAACAGCTGCCAATGTTGCTCCATGCCCAAGGGCCTGCAGGACCTGCCCCTCTCTGGTAGCAAGAGACAAATCTAATAGAATTCATTAAGCCCTGGAATAGCGTGCCTCTATGACAAGGTGCTGTTTACATGCCCTGCTGTGCGTTAAGTGGGGTGACCCCTGTGACCATTCTTGAACCAGTCTGGCATGCCTCTTGGGAGTATTACCATTTCCTCTTGCTGACTTCCCTTAATTTTGACTAGAGCTGTCCACCTGCAACCTGAGCTATGTGTTTATTTTTTTTCCTGCTCCAGGCCTGGGAATTGAACCTGGAATGCATGCTAGTCAAGGGCTCTACTGATGAGCAACACACCCAGGCCCTTTTATTCTTTATTCTGAGGCTAAGTCTTTCTTTATTATATATCTGGCCTCTAACTTGCCACGTTGTTCAAGTCAGTCTCACTTGTGATTTTCCTGCTTCAGTGATGGCTGGAAAGACAGGTGTGCACCAGTACACTTGGCCTTGTGTCTGCACAGATTCTTAACACTTGAACTTACCTGGCTTTATTGAACATTAAAATATGGATCAAAAAGTTTGAGGCCAGAAGTATCTTGGATTGGATTTGTGTGTATGTGTGTGTGTGTGTGTGTGTGCATGCATGTGTGTGTGTGTGTGTGTGTGTGTGTGTGTGTGTGTGTGTTTATAAAATGAGGTATCTTGGGGTAGGACCCAAACTGAAACATAAAATCTTTGTTTCATATGTAGATAGATGTCCTAAAGTTTTACATGTTTTTGTGCATGAAACAGTGCTGCATGGTGGGGAATTTTCCCATAGAGATGTCAGGTCAGTGCCTTAAATTTTTGGATATTGGGGCTGGAGGACCTGTGTTTGGTTCCCAATACCCATGTTGGGTGGCTCACAACCACCTGTAACCCAACATCTCTGGCCTCCACGGGAACTGCAGGTATGTGCACATAACCCCCCTATGCAGACATGTAACTAACATATATGCATAATTAAAAATAAAATCTTAAGATCAAAGCACTTTTGCATATTGGAGCATTTCAGGTTTTGGATTTTCACATCAAGGGTACTCAACTGCTCACCCTAGACCCATGAGAAACAATGTCCTCACTGTCTGTGGCTTCCTCCCCCATCGCTGCTCCATACCCACATAAGTACATGAACACACTCTCTATGTTGCCCCTCAGACTCCTCACTCAAGTCCTCTCCTGCCTGAGAAGAGAAACAAGAGTCAGAAGTAAAGCCACTCACAGCCCCTTGATAGCTTTATCTAAAGGGGATTTAAATTTCAAATGGTAAAATATGCGTTTAAATGTCCACAGCCTTCTGCCAGTCCACCTCTGACCCTACCTTCTGCTGCAACTTTAGTAAACTTGAAAAAGTAAACAGGAATAATGGCACTTTTAACAATTCATTTATTTTAAAAAGATTGCATTAATGTCCAGGAGAGAATCCTGCCATAGGAGTTCTTTATCCTCTTAGCATGAATAAAAGTGAAGACACAATTAAAAGCACGCTTATTACCAACCACCTAAGCCAAACCAGGCATTAAGTGGGCAATTCCCTTCTGTTCCAACACACCCCAATTAACACAAACCGAGGAAGGAATAAATTTAAGCAGGAACAGCTTATCAACATACAATTAACACTCAATAATTTATCCCTTTAATGCCAAATCAAATAAAAACATTGTGTTGTAAATCACTAACTTACTGGAGTGAGCCACCAACGCAGGGCTTACATGATCTTTTTGTTGATTTGCTTTCTATTCACCACCCTTTATCACAACAAGTTTTGTTTTTGTTTTTTCCCTCTCTCTCTCTCTTTGAAGTCCAAGACTACAGTCAGCTGTAGTGGAATGTGCTACCATCCAGAGTTCAAGGTTATCCTAATCATAAACTGAGGAGTGCAGGGAGAACCAGCTCAGCCCCTACAGCAGAGCCTTCCTCCCGGTGATCCAGCCACCAATGGAAGCAAAGAGATAGCTGTTGTTACCCCCGGCCCTCCCTCTTAATATGTTCTCAAATCTTTCCATTCCTAAAGGTAGAAGTTCCACATGCCTTCTGTAGATAGCTTCTTTTACATTTAAATCAGTTGATTAGGGCTCCATGGGAATAATAACAATAAAAAATAGCCTGTCACCATTCTTTCCTCACTAACACCTGCTCATCTCCAGGCACTAAATCTATAGGTGTGAAGTCCCACCAATGCCTTCTCTTAATGCATTCACCACCAAGGCCTCTAGACCTGTGATGTTGTGGACTCTGTATCCAGATGTGTTGCCAATCCTTCACCTTCCAACTGTGTTTTGCAAACTCTCTTACATCTGATTTAGCCAAGAGAATCCCTGTGTGAGATGATTAGAAAGGGGCAATAGCTATGTGTCCCTCTCCTGGAAAGTTGTTTATCCTCATTATCACAAACTCTGAGTTTGTAACCTTATGTGTTTTTTAAAAGCATACCTGTATCCTCAAGATCAGTTCTTGTGATGCTTACATGGCCTTTGACAGAAATACACAGGGCAGAGTTGCCCAATGTTCATATTCCTAGAGGAAGTTAAAAACAGCAGCATTGTCCCTTCTGGTCTAAGTTCTTTTTCCATTCTAGGAAGTTTCTAGAATGTACACAGTGGGGACAAAAGTAGTGTAAGTCCTCATGTTCCTATCACCTAGCTTCAACAATGACCAACTCATGGCTAGTTTTCATTCTTCAATATCTACATTGCTCCCTAGGTTATTTTGAAGCAAATTCAAGCCATCATTTCGCCACAAACACTTCAATATGCAGTCATAAAAGATAATGGCTCTTTTTAAAACATGACTATAAAATACTATTGAACCAAAAGAAAATTAATACTAATAGTATCTTTTAGGATCAATTATGCAGCCAGGGTTGAAATATCCCCAATTGTTTCATAATCTTGTTTGCATCGGTTTTCATGTAAGAACTCTACATTATAATTATTTGATATTTCTAGTCTCTTTTAACATGTGCTCTCCCCTTATCAACTTCTTTCTTTCTAAAATTTATGTGTTTAAATCTAACATTTGGGGTTTGCTGATCTCATTTGTTGTGTTTAACAGGTACTTCCCTTCTCTGTAATTTTTTAGATGTTCTAATGAATTTATTAGTCAGATGAAACTTTTGGGCAGTAGTATAACATAGATGGTGTTGTGTATTTTGACACACTATCTATTCAGTGCTCCTTGTGTGATGTTAGCAACTACTAGTTATCAAGGCCCAGGTCTATTAATTTATTAGGGATTATAGAATGCTAATCTTCAAATCCTGCCTTTCCTCCTCCAGATTCTGTAATACTTTTGCAGTGAAGACATCATACCAATTATTTGGTCATCCTGAGATCTAATTTGTGTAAGAAAGACAGACTAAAAGAATGATTCATCATCTGTGTTTAACAATTTCCAAAAAACAAGTTAGTGTCTTGGCATACTTCAAATGTGGCCACTGCTACTATTATAATTTCATTTATTTATGTGTATTTCATGTCATAAAAACAGTTATGACTCTTATTGATAGTGAACTTGACCCATATTGAGTAACACCAGCATAGACATTCATCTGGTTTACTTGTGTCATCATCAAGAAGAATATTAGAAGACAGTTTCAACACTTATACTTACAGTATTATTACTGAACACATCTTGAGGTGTTTTTTTTTTGCTTGGTTTGTTTTGTTTCTGTGCAATACATTTTGTTCTTAGATGTTCATTTAGTAGAACTAGAGAGATATTTTATATGTGCCTAGTTAGGACTGAGTCTGCCTTCTATCAGAAACCTTCAACTATGATCTCTTCATTTTGAAATAAAATAATCTAGCACATCAAATTTGTCTTTTATCTATAAAAAATGATGTTATTGACTATTAAAACCCCCACCTGACCTATTAGGTTGTGTCTACCCCAGGAAATAGAAACCACTAGAGAGAACTGGTCAAAAATTTAGGAGGGACTATAAGAAAAAATAATGGGAGATGAACGGTTACCAAAGAATGATAGCTATTAATGCATTAGGACTGAAGAAATGAAAGGATGGAGCTGTGTAACTCTTAGTCAATCAACTCTTTCATGGCAGTCAGTGTTGCCACTGCTTCAACCTACAAAGCAAATATGCAAAAAAGTATATGCCACGTTTGTACAAACGCAACTGTCTGAAGCAGAGCCCCGCTTTCTCGCTTTCTGTCCCCTAAGCTCACCTGAGTATGTTTGCTGGCTGAACTAATGGAACTAGTTTGTTTAGAGGCTCTGGACCTTGTGGAAAGCAGGAATATAAGAGGACACAAAGGCAGCTGAATATCTATCAACCTACAGTTCACAGTTTACCTTACATTTCAGTAGAGTCAAAGAGCTCACTCTATGCCCTGATTTCTCTCAAGATAATGTTTCAACACCAGGACTAAGAGCATAATTTGTGGTGAGCACAGAGAAAGAACAATTTACATGAATGAGTTTTAAACAATGCCCTTCATTGTCCTTCTTCATTTCAGTAGAAGTCGTCCACCTTCTCTTCTCCATCCTCTAGCCCTTCAATACACAGAAAGAAGGAGTTGTATGTTTGTGAATAGATACCCAGGCTCAGAGAAGCTAAGTAACTTGATTTAAAATATGTTCTTCTTTGTTGTCTGATTGGGAATAATTCACCAATTAAATAAGACACTAGTCAAAGCAGAAACAGAGATACACACTGAAATGTGTTGGCACCAACAAGTACAGTCATTCTTCTCTGGATGACATAGTGTTACTATATATAGTTTAGATATGAGTAATGAGACTGTGATTGCCAGCCAATATTTAGAGGAAAGCTAGGCATATCACGGCACAATCTGATGAAATGTCTTGGTGATGGATTTAGTCTTCTGCTTTCTCTATTTTTCTCTGGGATACTTTTCTATTTAGGGTATTAAATGACTTACGTGTGATGGACAGAGAAGGACACTTATTAATTGTGGAATCCTAGGCAAGTTATTTAACCTTTCCAAGCTTCCTCATCTATGAAATGGGGATAATAATAGGATCGACCGCCCACAGCCATGTGTGAGGATTGGATGACACAATGCACAGATGGAGCTTGGAACACTGCCTGGCATATAGGAAAGTCCCCCATAAAACAAGAAGTTTCTAATAACAAAAAAAATTAATGGTAATTTCAGTTGTCAGGTGAGCATATCTCACTTGGACCCTTCTAGTTATAAGTCACAGACAATACTGAATTCAGGAGCAGTTAATCTTGCCAATAAGAATTACTAAAAGTAGGCCCAGAACCTGACATATGGAAAGGGTTGATGATATTCTTGGCAAAGGCCCTTTTGCTCTGGAGTCAAAGAACTTCTGCTCCCCTGAGAACAATAATGAAAATATCCATAAACTTGGAGCAATTTTAAATGGAGAAAAGTAACCTGAAGCAACAGTTAATGGGAGGATCATTTTAAGTAAAACAAGAATTGTGGGAACCTGGTCTCCATACCATGAACTCTATGCTGCTTTCTGGTGAAGGTGGTAAGTGGAAAAGGCCATGGGAAAGACAAGAAGCACATGAAAATATTCTCAGCTCTGAGGCAGGGCACAGAGGCTTCTGTACTGATCAGGGGGACCTTTGTCCCCTTCCTTAGCATTAGAGTGCTGTTTGGGTGCCAGATGTGGTTGACATGCCCTAGGAAGAAATGTAAATTCACAGTGGATTGAGTAGGTAAAGGTGATAACATTTCACCATGAGACATTACTCTTCTTAGCACTTCCTCATCGTTCAAGATAGTTCAGAGCACTGGAGGCATACACTGAAATACTAGTCCTTCCATTACAAATGCAAACCAATAAATACACATATAACTACACCCATGTATATGTGTGTTTACCCATGTACACATTTATACATCTGCATTAACACAGTGAGAATTATAATGTTTGCAACTACTACAGAAACATACTGACACAAATATGTTATATCTTGGCAACTCAAATATGCAATTATCAACATGATTTTCTAAAATGAAGAATTATTGTCAAATTTCCAGACAAAAAAGACAATCATCCTTTAATTAACTGGTAGATGATGTGTTTCTAGATTTATCAGTGACTAATAAGACCAAGCAAAACTACTTTGTGCTTCCATGTTAAACAGAATTAAGGTTGACACTCGGGTGATTATACCTGATCTTGTTAGACATGCAAAATTCATGTGGAGCACACACAATTCTTTAATGTTAGCATTCTTAGCTATTGCTTACAAATGATTGTAGTGGGGCTGGGGAGATGGCTCAGTGGATAAGAGCATTTGCTATATAAGCATGAGGACATGTGCCTACATAAAAAAACAAGACAAAACAAAAACCTAGGCATGGTAGTGCATGGCATGGCAGCATGTGCCTGTAACTCCAATATTATGCAGGGGCAGAGACAGGGGGATTGCTTTTAGGGGCTTGCTGGCTGCCAGCCTAGCTCTAGGTTCAGTGGAAGACACTGTCTCAGGAATAAAGAAATGGATAGCACAGGATACCCAGAATTCCCTAGCTTCTGAATGTGTGCGCATGTGCACATACATATTCACACAAAAAGTAAATAAATAAATACTGAAAGGTGGAAGTTGTGTTCAAAATTATTTTATCAACCACAATTACCCTCTAGCTATAAAATGCCCCCGCTCCCTGGCCCTAGTGGCAGTGTGACTGTTGAGAACACTTCTCTGTAGCCTCCATGCTCTCAAAGGGAACCTCGAAGCATACTGGATGAATGAAATCTCTATCTGGAGAAAACATCTCCATAGCACAAAATAGTAATATAAATGTTCAGTGTGGTGACTGGTTCAGCTCCTCACAGTGTTATCAGGGATCATACATTTATCAACGGAGACACTACATGGCCCCTGTCAGTTATCCTGAAGAAGCTTGTGTAAACCTCCTCTTTGGCTACACTTGACTTCTCATGACAGGGCAGACACCACAACCCCAGAGCTGATCTCTGTGCTACTCATTAACAGACTTGGGTATCACTGTTTGCTTGCTTGTCGCACAATGCCTGGGCAACAGGATCACCTTTCCTGTAGGAAGTGCTGCCATGGAATGTAGCCGTAAGTTTCTGTTCCGCCAGGTCCCACAGCCATTCAGTCCCAAATAACCACACAGAGGCTTATATTAATTATAAAGTTTGGTCTATTGCTCAGCCTGTTACTAGCAAATTCCTATGACTTAAATTAGCCCATAATTCTTATCTATGTTTAGCCATGTGGCTTGGTACCTTTTCTCTGTATGGCGTTCTCATCTTGCTTCCTCTGCATCTGGTTAGCGACTCCTACTCTGCCTTTCCTCTTCCCAGAATTCTCCTACTCCAGTAGCCCTGCCTATACTTCTTGCCTGGCTACTGACCAATCAGCGTTTATTAAACCTCTAGGAGTGACAAATGTTTACAGTGTACAACAAAGCATTAGCCCACATCATTTCCTCCTTTTTCTTTTTCAAAACAAGAACCCTGAATCTAATCTCTTATGTTGAGTTTTTTCCTGACCATTATCCATTAACAACTTATAACCAACATGTTAAACAAAGACAAACATCCATAATCCATTTGGTGGGGGATATGGGCATAGGTTTCTAGGCTACTTCCTGCTGATTGGGGCACTGGTAATCTTATGGGGAAATTTTAGGAATATGGTTAAGTCCTGTCTGGAATATTCTGTGAGACTGGATCATCTCATCCAGCAATCTTGAAGCTGTTCTGGATGCAGAACTCAGAAGAAACTGCAACAGAGGTGCTCTGAAATGTTGGATCATCTGAGCTATCCATTCCCTTTGGAGATTTTTCAGGGGGTCTTCTACAGTCAAACCTTATTTTTCTTAATGCAGAATGAATCCATAGCCTCTCATTTTCGTAGATTCAATAATCTACCTTTTTAATCTTATCATAGCCATATCCTCCCTTTTTTTTTCTTTTCAGAGTAGACTCAATAATCTACCATGTTTATCTATCATATCTGTATTTCTTTTTTTCCAAAACAAAAAACTTGAATCTAATCCCCTTAGTTCAACTTTCTTCCTGACTGTAACCAACAACATTTTGTAACCAATCTCCCTAAACTATGACATATACCCATAACCCATTGAATGACAAAAACCACCCACCCTACCTCTTGAGAATGTGGACATTGTGTTCTTAAAGTTACTTCCTGCTCTCTGGAGGTGATGACATCTTTAGGGGATCCTGAAAAGAAAACTTTGGAGCTAACTGTAAATCTTCATTATTTTTGTCCAGTCTCTGCATAATGGGAAAGTGCAGGGCTTGTCTCAAGTCCTGACTAGAGTAGTCTGTGAGGCTGGATCACCTCCTCTGGCCACCTTGCAATTCTTCTGAGCAGTTTGTAGTACAAAGTCAAACTTTAGTAGGTATTGTTCAGCTTAATGGTGTTATCATAGTCCTGGTGAAATTGTTGTGGGGTTCCCTCTTCTTTGTTGTTGTTTGTTTTGTTTTTCAAGACAGGTTTTCTCTGTTTTAAGTGTGATGAGACATAAGTAACCATATCTTTTATAAAACTGGTGGTGAGGAGTCAGCACAGGAGGAGTTCAGCTAACATTAATGCTCCCAACCTTTGAGGGGCTTATGAATAGGTTTCATGAATCAGCTAATTCTCACTCCTTATAAATGTTGGATAACTTTATATACTTACAGAGGCTTAATTTTCAAACTGGAATCCATTTTGTCCTAGAGGTACATTTGGCAAAGTCTGTAGATACCTTTGTCTAGTACATCTTGGGGGAGGGGAGGCTGCCATCCAGAGGCCAGAAAGGTTGACAAACAGTCTACAATGCACACCCAGGAGAGCTCCCATTACAAAGAATTGACTAGCCTCCTAATGTCCATAGTTCAAAATTAAGGGTAGGAATCAGTATCAAGCATTGATCATAACTCCAAAGGGTCCCTGCATGACCTAAATAGATTTAGGAGCTCTGGTGGTAGACTTTGACAAAAAGTCACCAGACAAGGCACCTTCACTCTCTCTACGTATGGTTCTCACATCCACACTTATGATGTCCCCCAGTTTCCTCTCATCACAAGATTCCAGCTCTACCACTATAATCACTCACCTTTGGATCAAACCAGTGACATGCTTCTCAATGCCCTGTGCCAATCCAACCTTTGGCCTTCCATTCTTTGATACCCTCACAACCACACATGTGTCACATTGCAAAGCCCTTCTCAAACTAGCAGGTTTCTGTCTGACTCTTCTTTGGTCAATGACTATTTCTCTTTGCCAGTAGATAATTGCATCTCCTTTATATGAATATAAATAGAACATAATTTATTGAGTCCAAAAATACTTTTACAATACAGAGTTAATCAATCATAAGATAGTCAATGGAGTATCTAGTAAAGAGTGTAATATCACGTATTAACTAGGATTGGTTTTCTTTAAGAGTATTCTTCAGATAATCAATGACAAAGATAAAATTCCTAAATAATATGCAAGCACACATCTAAAAGGCAAATGAGTAAGATTCATTCATTCATTCATTCATGATTTAAACATTTTAATTAAATTATCTGAAAGCAGACAAATAATTAAATTTTATTCATCATGAGATTTTGCTGTTTTGCACTATCACATGAGGCAATTCCTTAGTAGCAATAGAATCTCTCTCCTCATATTTCTTTATGAAAACAGATTCTTCATTCACCCAATATATCCTGACCATAGTTCCCCTTCCTTCCATTCATCCTAGCTTACCTCCACCTCCCCTCTGCCCCATCCACTCCCCCACTGTTTCCCATCAGAAAAGAACAGGCCTCCAAGAGACAACAACCAAACATGACAAAGCAAAAGACAAGGCAAAAGCCTTCACACCATAGCTGGACAAGACAACCTAACAGGAGCAAAAGAGTCCGCAAAGCAGGCAGAAGAGTCAAAAAACACCTGCTCCCACAGTAAGGAGTCCTGCAAAAACACCAAACTAACAGCCATAACATATGCCTGGTGCATACTTGTGCAGGTCTCATGCTTGCCCCTTCAGACTCTGAGTCATGTGAGCCCTGCTTAGTTGATTTTGTGGGTCATATTCTCCTTGTGTCCTCCATCCCCTCTGACTCCTGCAGTGTCCTCCATCCCCTCTGACTCCAAGCTTCAAGAGGAGGAACCCAATGGAGACCTCCAATTTAGACTCCCTCTGCATAATGTCTGGCTGTAGGTCTCTGTATATCTTTCCATCTGCTGCCAGAGGAAGCCTCTCTAATGACAACTGGACAAGCACCAATCTATCAGTAAAGCAGAATATTACTAGGAATCATTTCATTGATTTTTTTAAAGACCATTCATCTCAGGTTCATGGCAGTGTCAGGCATGGGCTCCCTCTCATGGAGTAGGCCTCAAATTAATCAGACATTGGTTGGTCAATCCCAAAAAACTTCAGTGCCACCACTGACCCAGAATATCTTGCAGACAGGACATATTGTTGGTCAAAGGTTTTTTTGGCTAGGTGGTGTCGATGTTTTTCTTTCTGAATCCTGCAAAGCACCTTCCTACACCAAAGAGACTAGAACAAGGGGATGAAGACTCCATGCAGGCACCATGTCAACCTCTCCATGTTCAATGATCTGTGTGAATATTGTCCTCAGCAATGGGGCCTTGATACCAGTTTATAGAGAGCACCTCAGCCTGGGTTGTTTGGGCATCTGCATAGGGCCCCCTCCATCAACAATTCAACAGAATGCAGCCCATTCCTGCCACTTGAAGCCTTGCCTGGCTATAAGAGATGACCAATACAGACTCTGTATTCCCCATTAGTACGAGTCCTCACTAGAATCACCCTCACAAATTCCAAGAAGTTTCTACCACACTAGGTTTTCACACCATTCCCCAAGTCATTTGGGGCAGGGCCTAGGCCCTCCCCTGTGTATTTAGGCTGAGAGACTATCCTTCCATGGGAAATGGGCTCCCAAAGTCCGTCGTGCACTAAGGATACATCCTGGTTCCACTGCTAGAGCCCCCATAGACTGCCCAGTGCTCCTAACTGACACCCACATTCAGGAGGCCTATGTTAGTTTGGTCCTATGTTAGTTTCCTAGCTGTCAGATTGGGGTCCATGAGTTTCCACTTGCTCAGGTCAGCTGTTTCTATGAGTTTTCCCAGTGTGCTCTTGACCCCTTTGTTCTTTACTCCTCTCTCTCTCAAACTGGATTCCAGGAGTTTGGCTCAGTGCTTAGCTGTGGATCTCTGCTTCTGCTTCCATAGCTACTGAATGGAGGCTGCAGGATGGCATTTAAGGTAGTCACCATTCTCATTGTAGGGGAAGGGCATTTAAGGTAGCCTCTCCACTATTGCTTAGATTTGTAGGTAGTGTCATCCGTGTAGATCTCTGTACAATTCCCTAGCACCAAATTTCTCTTTAAACCTATGGTGGCTCCCTCTGTTGATGTGTCCCTTTTCTTGCTCTTCTCTATTCTTCTCCCAACTCAATCTTCCTGATACCTTATATTCTCTGTCTTCTTCTTCCCTTCTCTTTCTCCTACCTCCCTGCCCCCTCCCCATGCTCCCAATTTGTTCAGGGACTCTGGTACCTTTCCCCTTCACTGAGGGACCACCTATGTCTCTCTTAGGTTCCTCCTTGTTTACTAGCTTCTCTGGAGGTGAGGATTGTAGGCTGGTAATCCTTTGCTCTATGTCTAATATGCATATATGGGTGAGTACATACCATGTTTGTCTTTCTGTGACTGGGTTACCTCACTTAGGATGGTTTCTTCTGGTTCTATCCATTTTTCTGCAAATTTCAAGATTCCATTGTTTTTCTCTGCCGAGTAGTACTCCATTGTGTAAATGTACCACATTTTCTCCATCCATTCTTCAGGATGGATGCATCTAGGTTGCTTCCAGGTTCTGGCTATTACAAATAATGCTGCTATGAACTTAGATGAAGAGACGTCCTTGTTGTATGAATGTGCATCCTTTAGGTATATGCCTAAGAGTGGAATTGCTGGATCTTGAGGTAGACTGGTTTCCATTTTCTAGAGAAGCCACAATACTGATTTCCAAAGAGGCTGTACAAGTTTGCACTCCCACCAGCAATGGAGAAGCATTCCCCTTTCTCCACATCCTCTCCAGCATAAACTGTCCTTGGTGTTTTTTATTTTAGCTGTTCTGAGGGGTGTAAGATGGTATCTCAGAGTTGTTTTGATTTGCATTTCCCTGATGGCTACGGATGTTGAGCAATTTCTTAAGTGTCTTTCAGCCATTTTAGATTCCTCTATTGGGAATTCTCTATTCAGTTCTGTACCCTCCTTTGTAATTGAATTATTTGGTGTTTTGGAGACTAGCTTCTTGAGTTCTTTGTATATTTTAGAAATCAGCCCTCTGTCAGATGTGGGATTGATGAAGATTTTTTCCCATTCTGTGGTATGCCATTTTGTCATGTTGACAGTGTCTTTTGCCTTACAGAAGCTTCTCAGTTTCAGGAGGTCCCATTTGTTAATTGTCAATCTCAGTGTCTGTGCTACTGACATTATGTTGAGGATTCTGTGCCAATTCATTCTAGGGTACCTCTCACTTTGTCTTATACTAGGTTCAGTGTGGCTGATTTATGTTGAGGTCTTTGATCCATTTGGACTTAAGTATTGTGCATAACAATAGATATGAATCTATCTGCAACCTTCTACATGTATTCAGTTATGCCAGCACTATTTGTTGAAGATGCTTTCTTTTTTCCATTGTATAATTTTAGCTTCTTTGTCAAAAATCAGGTGTTCGTAGGCGTGAGGGTTAATATCAGAGTCTTCAATTCGATTCCATTGATCTACCTGTTTTTGTGCCAATACCAAGTTGTTTTCAGGACTATAGCTCTGTAATAGAGCTTGAAGTGAGGGATGATGATGCCTCCAGAAGTTCCTTTATTGTACCAGGTTGTTTTGGCTATCCTGGGCTTTTTGTTTTTCCATATAAAGTTGAGTATTGTCCTTTTAAGGTCTGAGAAGAATTGTTCTGGGATTTTGAAGGGGATTGCATTGAAGATGTAGATTGCTTTTGGCAAGATTGCCATTTTTATTATGTTGATCCTACCTATCCAAGAGGATGGGAGATCTTTCCATTTTTTCTGGTATCTTTAATTTCTTTCTTTAATGACTCAAAGTTCTTGACATAAAAGTCTTCCACCTGTTTGGTTAGAGTTGCTCCCAAGATATTTTATGTTGTTTGTGGCTATTGTAAAGGGTGATGTTTCTGTGATTTCTTTGTCAGCCCCTTTATTGTCTATATATAGTAGGGGCTACAGATTTTTTTTTTTTAGTTAATCTTGTATCCTGCCACTTTGCTAAAGGTGTTTATCAGCTGTAGGAATTCCCTGGAAGAATTCTTCAGTTCACTTATGTAAACTATCATATCATCTGCCAATAGTGAAAGTTTGACTTCTTCCTTTCCAATTTATATCCCCTTGATCTCCTTTTGTTGTCTTATTGCTCTAGCAAGAGCTTCAAGTACAATGTTGAAGAGATATGGAGAGTGGGCAGCTTTATCTTGTTCCTGATTTTAGAGGAATCACTTTGAGTTTCTCTCCATTTAGTTTGATGTTGGCTGTCACTTTGCTGTATATTGCCTTTATTATGTTTAGGTATGTTCCTGTTATCCCTGATCTCTACAAGACCGTTATCATGAAGGCGTGTTGAATTTTGTCAAAGGCTTTTTCAGCATCAAGAATGATGTGAAATGATCATGTGGGTTTTTTTTTCCTCAGTCTGTTTATGTGGTGGATTACATTGATGGATTTTATATGTTGAACTATCCATGCATCTCTGGGATGGAGCCTACTTAATCAAGGTAGATGACTTTTTTCTGATGTGTTCTTGGATTTGATTTGCCAGTATTTTACTGAGTATCTTTGCATCAATGTTCATGAGGGAGATTGGTCTATAGTTCTCTTATTTGTGTCTTTGTGTGGTTTGGATACCAAGGTAATTGTAGCCTGGTAAAAACAGTTTGACAATGATCCTTCTGCTTCTATTTTTCGGAACAATTTGAGAAGTATTGGTATTAGCTCTTGAATTTCTGGTAGAATTCTGCACTGAAACCATCTGGCCCTGAGCTTTTTTTTTTTTTTTTTTGATTAGGAGACTTTTTATGACTGCTTATATTTCGAAAGGGGTTATAGGTCTATTTAAATTGCTTATCTGTTCTTGATTTAATTTTGGTAAGTGGTACGTATCCATAAAATTGTCCATTTCCTTTACATTTTCGAATTTTGTGGAGTACTGGTTTCCAAAGTATGACCTGATGATTCTCTGGATTTCCCCAGTGTCTGTTATTATGTTGCCCTTTTCCTTTCTGATTTTGTTAATTTGCATGTTTTCTCTCTGCTTTTTGGTTAGGTTGGATAAAGGTTTGTCTATCTTGTTGATTTTGTCAAATTACCAACTCTTTGCTTCATTGATTCTTTGTATTGTTTTCCATTTTTCTGCTTTATTGATTTCAGCCCTCAATTTGATTATTTCCTGGTGTCTACTCCTCCTGTGTGAGTTTGCTTCTTTTTGTTCTAAAGCTTTCAGGTGTTCTGTTAATTCTCACGTGTGACTATTCTCCAGTTTCTTCATGTGGACACTTAGTGCTATGAATTTTCCTCTTAGCACTGCTTTCAGAGTATCCCATAGGTTTGGGTTTGCTGTGCTTTCATTTTCATTGAATTCTAGGAAGTCTTTGATTTCTTTCTTTATTTCTTCCTTGACTCAGGAGTGATGCAGTTTAGCATTGTTCTATTTTCATGAGTTTGTAGGGATTCTGTAATTTGTGTTGTTGCTGAATTTTAATTTTAAGCTACGGTGGTCTGATAAGATACAAGGGGTTATTCCAATTTTTTGTATCTATTGAGGTTTGCTTTATTGCTGAGTATGTGGTTGATTTTAGAGAAGGTTCCATATGATATGATAACTAAGACTGAGCTAGCAAGTAAGAAATCCTAGTCATTGGCCAGCAGTATTGTACCTAATATTAATCTCTGTGTGTTATTTTGGGTGCCCATGTGTTGGCGGGGCTTGGGTAGCTGGCGGAAAGACTTATTGTTACAAAATTGTGTCAGGATGTGGTTTTATGAATTTCCACATTAAAACTTCACAAAAGCTTAAAAGGGGATTTTAGTAGCAAAAGAACAGAGACAAGCACAACTTCTTGGTAGCAACATTTTCTCGGGTGGTCTCTGTTTGCCAGAGACAAGCAGAGGATTGCAGCTCCTTTAAAAGAGGTTTCCTGACTCAGCATAAGTGGAAAAACTGCAGGGTTCTTGCTAACAATTAAATGGTGTGTACCAGCAGCTGGCTCTCCAAGCCAGCAGTCTGTTGCTTGATGTCAACATAGACTGAGGCAGTGAGCACAGCTCTCAGTGCTGGCGGTAAATGTACTCCTGCCATCTTGGTAAGACAACGGCTAAAACAGCCACAGCTTTAATTTCAGCAGTGTTGTTTAGCAGATAAAAGACTGTGTGGCCAGAAAAAGGTAAAGATTTACAGTAAAGACAGATTCAGATGAAGAAAAACCTCTCTAAAGGTTCACAACGTGTTTAAAAACATATGTAGGCTTATGAGAGAAAAGAAACAGAATAAGGTAATTGAAAAAAGGAAGGAAGGAAGAATGAAAAAAGAAAGAAAGAAAGGCCAGTGGTGGTGGTGCACACTGGTAGGATTTGATGAAGGAAGCAGAGGCAGGTAGGTTTCCACAGAGAAACCCTGTCTCAGAGAAAAAAGAAAGTATAAGAAATAGAATAATAAAAATCCATGTAAAGATGAAAAATACACAGAGAGTCTGGTTACTATATGCTATATTGTTGTCTTTAAATTGTTTGATTGCTGAGGAAAGAGCTACAGCTACTAAAATTTATTTGATTATAAATGCTGCTAAATTAATCCAACTTATACATTTTAAAAATGCTTTGATTTCAAAATTTAAGTCTAAGCACAGGCTACTTGGGAAAATAATTTCTGCTTTTGTTTCCACAGAAAATGAAAATCTATGGATTCCTTCCAGACTAATATGGTTTGATCAAGCAAGACCCCCTGAAGCATTGACCCAACTGATTCAACATCTAAAACAGCTGACACTATACAGCCTTATAGACTACAAAACAAGGACCTGGCCTGTTTTCTGTGTTTTCTCATGATCCCCATGGCATGGACATTGCCTCCAACCAGCCAGAAGCAGCTTAGAATGAAGGACGTCCAAATTCCCAAATATTGTTTATAAATGTTTGTTTTCATTTATTTGGGGTTGGTTATAAATGGTAATGATCACAGTCAATCTCCTTTTAAAGGAAAGAGGGGTAATAGGATATAGAAATGAATACTTAACATTGGTATAGATTTTCATTTATTGATATAAACTTAAGGTTAATTTTGTTTTTATACATAAATTTATCCTCTTGTTTGGTATTGTGTTTATACAGATCTTTGAAAATGTAATTCATAATTAAATACAGATTTATATAGTCAGGTATAGTAGTCAAAACTTACAGTTAGGTTAGTTAGGTTTTCTAGATATACAGAGATGTATTTGAGATGAATAGATATTCTTCAAACCTTTCAAAGACCTACAGAACATATGGCATTTAAATGGTTTAGGGTTTTTCATGACAGTGAGACACAATTGCTCCTGAAACACCAATTACATCAGAAAGGAGGCTGGGCATTGAAGAAACTCAATAGGGAGTTTGCCTTCAACATGGCAAGATTAGCCATTTGGGCAAGAAACTGCTCTTGCCTGGACTGTTTGATAAACTGGACATGCAGGACCCACAGGGAAGTGACAGCTGAACTTGCAAAGCAAGACAATCCTGAAGGGTTCCTGCTTCATGGAGAAGTGTACCAGACATACTGTGGCCTATAGGCTGAAGATCGATGCTCCAACATTACAGAGGAACTTTGGGTGATGGTCCAGGTAGCAAGATGTCTCTGTCAGTTCTAGAGTTTATATATTATCCTACTGTGGTCTTTGATGGAGTTGAAGACTGATAGTTATGGTTATAGTTTTCTTTAGTTATTATAAATGATAAGCTACATATAAGACCTTTGACTCACAAAGATAGGATAGATGATAGAATATTTTCTTTAAATCTTGCTAAATGTTAGTGAACTAAATAGTGTAACCATACTTCTTACTTGATAACTGTTTCATTATGTATTTTACAATGGTAATGTTAAAACCCTTCTTTTTATTTAGGTAGAAAAGAGGTGATGATTGGGGAAGTCTTTCTGTGTTTGTTTATATTATTGTTTGTTGAATAAAGCTCTGTTGGCCAATAGGGGAGCAAGATAGGTGGGACTAGGAGTCAAGGAGAATTCTGGGAAATGTAGTAAAGAGAAGTCTTGGGATCCAGGCAGGAAGTGACATAGCAAGCAGATTCAGAATACAAGCAGGACAAACAGGATGTCGCTCTCTTCCTCCTCCTCTCTTCTCTGTGAAGTCACCATGTGATCACCTGGCAAGAGAGGATGCTTGCCACTGGCGTCCTCTGTAAGATAAGGCTTTATAAAATATATATATAGATTAGTAGTTACAGTTGATAACTAAGACTGAGCTAGCAAGTAAGAAATCCTAGGCATTGGCCAGCAGCATTGTACCTAATATTAATCTCTGTGTGTTATTTTGGTTGCCCATGTGGCAGCAGGGCTTGGGCAGCTGGCGGAAACATTTATCCTTACACCCTACAACAGACCATAAAACTAGTATTTTGGAAAACTTCTATAAATGATCAAAGACCAAAGCTAAAAATATGAGTAAGTGGCATTGTAATTAAAGGTTTCCTAGACATAGTCATGGATGTAATAAGAATCTTGCCATCATCTTAGCATCCAAATTGGCTTCTTCGGGGTGGGGTGGATAATTATTCATCTTCTGGAATTAAGACTTTATCTCAGGTAAAACAAAGTTGAAGATAGGTCAAATGTATCGGATCAGAAGGACAGGTAGGGAAATTAAAGTCATATGAGGCTAACATAGCAATGAATTTATGGGGCATGATTTGTTACAAGAGTAGAAAACATTTCTCCAATCTCAGAAACAAACCATAAAATGAAGAATGTTTCTGATAGAAATATTTAAAGGTATTATCAAGAACAGTAGCTTGCCAGGAGTTGGTGGTGCATGCCTTTAATCCCAGCACTTGGGAGGCAGAGGCAGGCAGATCTCTGTGAGTTTGAGGCCAGCCTGGTCTCCAGAGCGAGTGCCAGGATAGGCTCCAAAGTTACACAGAGAAACCCTGTCTCAGAAAAAAAAAAAAAAAAAAAAACAGTAGCTGACAGTTCAGGTTGTACACAAACAAGGCACAACAGTGGTTTATCTTAAAAATAAACAACAACCCTATCTTTAATATAGTCATTAGAACAGCTGGTACAAGAGCATCTAAATGCTCAACATATAGAAGAATCAACTAGACTTGGAAATTCTGCTATATTTGTCGTTAAAAAGAAATAGGGAAGCTGGGTGTTGGTGGCACACACCTTTAATCCCAGCACCCAGGAGGCAGAGGCAGGTGGATCTCTGTGAGTTTGGGGCCAGCCTGGTCTACAGAGAGAGTTCTGGGACAACCTCCAAAGAAATACAGAAAAACCCTATCTTGGGAAAAAAAAACAAAAAACAAAAACAAAACAACAACAACAACAAAAGAAATATGGAAAGTGGAGAATGGTAACAGATCTAAGAGCTATTAATGAGGTGATCCAGTCAATGGGACCTTTACAGTCTAGAATTCCCTTGCCTTCTTTATTACCTAAAGGATGGTCTATTATAGTGATTGATTTTAAAGACTACTTTTTAGCTGTATCTTTACAAGAACAGGATAGAGACAAATTTGCCTTCACAGTGCCTACTTAAAATAATTCCCAGCCTGTTAAAAGGTAGCAGTGGAAAACTCTTCCACAAGAGATGTTAAACAGCCCCACTTGGTATCAATATTTTATACAACATCATTGGAAGTAATTTGTGAAAAGTTTCCTCAATCTGTAATTTACCATTATATGGTTGATATCTTACCAGCTGATTCAGATGCAGACACCTTAGAAAAAAATGTTTGAAGAAGTAAAGAAAAAAATTGCCTTGTCAGGGATTATAAATTACTCCTGAAAAAATACAGAGAGAAGATTCTATTAATTACCTAGGATATAAGATAAATTTACAAAAAAAAATCAACCACAGAAAGTACAAATCAGGAGAGTTCTCCATCTACAGTAATAAAAAGCTTTTCTGGGTATAGTAGTCTGGACTGGTATCTGGGGTCTCTTAGAGTATGCAAGACATCTGTTCAGACCCTTCTGGATTTTAGAGTCTCCATTGAGAAGTCAAGTGTAATTCTAATAGGTCTGCCTTTATATGTTACACCATCTTTTTCCCTCACAGCTTTTAATATTCTTTCTTTGTTCTATATGTTTAGTGTTTTGATTACTATGTGGCAAGGGAACTTTTATCAGGTCTAATCTATTTGGTGTTCTGTATGCTTCTTGTACCTTTATATGCATCTCCTTTTTTAGATTATGAAAATTTTCTTCTGTGACTATATTGAAAACATTTTCTGGGACTTTCATTTGGGACTCTTCTTCCTCTATTCCTATTATTCTTAGGTTTGGTCTTTTCACAGAGTTCCAGGTTTCTTGGATGTTTTGTGTCAGGAATTTTTCAGATTTGACATTTTCTTTCACTAATGTATCTATCTTTTCTATTGTATGCTCCATGCTCCACTCCTGAGGTTTTCTCTTCCATCTCTTATATTCCATTGGTGAAACTTGCCTCTGTATTTCCTGCTTGAATTCCTAAATTTCTTATTTCTGGAATTCCTTTAGTTCGCATTTTCTTCATTACTTCTATTTCCATTTTCAAGTCTTGAATGATTTTATTTGCTTCCTTCAACTCTTTGTTTTTCTTGGCTTTATTTGAGGGATTTATTCATTTCCTCCAACTGCTCCATTGTGTTTTGCTGGCTTTCTTTAAGGGATTAGTCCGTTTCCTCTTCAAGGACCTCTATCATCTTCAAATAGTTGGTTTTAAGGTTTTTTTTCTATGCTTCAGCTCTGTTGAAGATCTAGGGCCTCCTGTGGTAGGTTAGCTAGACTCTAGTGTAGACCTATTGTCCTGGCTGTTACTGTGTTCTTACACTGGCATCTAGGCATCTGAGTTTGGAGTGATCATAGATCTGGATTTGTCATTGTTGGCCAGATGTTCTGTTCCTTGGTTTCTGTTTCCCTTCTGGATTTTTCGAATGTGTGATGACTGTGTGTTGCCTGTTTTTCTGATCTGCTTGGCTAGTGGGTTCGAAAGAAATGCTGAGGCTGGGATGTAGAGGGTAGGGAAGTGAAGAGGGGATTATCTGTGGGATCCATGGAAGACATGGGCAAGGGGAAAGAGAAGCCACAGCTGGTGTTCTGTTGCAGAGCCTGGGAAGATACTAAGGGATTGGGTCCTGGGAAACAGAAAGAGTGGAGAAGGTCTCCTGGCAGCCCACCTGTTTTTGGTTTTGTGGGTTTTGTTTGTTGGTTTGTTTGTTTTGCAGGCATGACCTGTGGTTGATCAGGGGGTATTCACCTGATTTTCAGTGTAGGACACAGCTTTGAGTCAGGGGAGGGAGGCCAGGAGGAGTTGGTCTGTGGGATCCACAGGAGATGGCAGGGGTGCAAGAGGGAAGGGAGGTTTCAGCTGATTTTGCCACAATAGAGAGGAGACTGAGAGACTGGGTCTTGGGGAACATAGAGAGTGGCAATTGTCCTTTTGCCTGCCATCAGAGGACTCCTTTAGCTCTGTGCCCTCTTCTAAACAGGACAGAGCAACAAAGATAATATCCTGTGCTAAGAAAAAGGCAACTATGCCCAGGTCCTGAACTGAACACAATAGAAGCCTCAGTATTGACACTAGCAGAGGTATTTGAGCTCCTAGATCTCTCCGTGAGATGACCTTCAGCTCTTTGCTTGGAAGGAGTCCTTTGGGGGTTTAAACTATCTCTGCAAAGTAGGAATGCCACAGTAAGCTACTGCAATAAAACACAGCCTACCATCGCCCACTCTCCACCATTATATGCTCTTAAATATTTAACTAAGAAGTCGTATGAAGTGAACTGTTATACATACAGTAAAGAACGGGAAGAGAAAAACAAATTGCCAAAATAAGGACAGAGCCTGCCTTGATAGTAAGCACATTGCTTTTACCCTGGGACATTTGCAGAAAAGATTGTTTTGCCTAATATTTATCTTTTCTCCATTTTCTTGAGGCATCTTTTCCAGAAAGAAAAGATATTTAGTAAGTATTGAAAACATGTGTTTAAACCATCTAGAAAGTTTAATTTTCTTTGAAAATGGTTTCCGCAGCTGAAGTCCTCTCCAAGTTTCTGGAGCCAAATTTTCACCTGATCGAATGTCAAATGTAGCCTGAGTGACCCTGTGTGGGCCTCTGTCAATCATGTGGGATTTTACTTGGACCCCCCACCGGAGAAGATCCGCTATCCACTGGTGTCTCCTGAAATAGAAAGAGAGATGCTAACAAAGACCTGGTGCAGTTGTTTTATTTAAAGAATTTGGTTTTCTGGGAGCTTGTTCCATGCTATTGTGAAGGCAATAAAGAAGCTTCTGGAAAAAGGCCAAGGAGCTTTGAGTAGTATAGTCTTGAGCAGCTCGAGCTATAAACATAATCAAAGTCTGTATCACGCTTATACCCCAGGCAGTAGTAACAAATGACACAAAATGCAGGGGAAAGACCCTAAACACGTCCCAGGGAAGTTAATGGAACATGAATGGAAGTCTGCAACTGCCCTGGTCACTGAAAACCAGCTCCACACTGGCCTGTACACCTCACAGGAAGATGGTTGAGCTGAATGAAAGGGATGGGTTGAGCTAGGCTTTTTCTCTCTGTTTTACAGGTGCTCCCACATTCACAAAGCTGTGCACGAGATGGCTCAAAGTGCTTCTTGGGGCTTTGACATGACTGGACCATGTTTCTGGAGCTGATAAACTAAGATTAAGGATAAATTGTCCTCAAGCAGTTCCTCCAGGGTATATTATTTAAAGGGGAGAGGAAACGATGCTTTGCTCTGTGCCTTCCAGTTTCTTTTGTCAAAGAAAAAACAATGTCATTGGTGCTAAGGAAAACACATTGCCACCCCTTAAAGGGATTGTGTTTGGGAGCCTGGACAGAAATGCCAGCTTTCAACGGTGAGTCTGGAAGAACAGGTTTCTTCACTTCCCAGGCCATGAGGGATCTTGGAGCTTGCCTTGTAGCCTTTCCAGCCTCCAGGGAACTGGAAGGCACTAGGATACCTATTTCTGAGGACAAGAAAACTTGTCTTCTATAGCATCAAGTTCCCAGCAATTTTATCCTAAAAATTGTCTTCCAAGAAAAGCAAAGAGGCTTTCTCTGGAGGGAAGCAGCTTTGTCTTATTAGCATGCTGTAAAAATTAGAGGATCCTCTTGCTAGCCAGTCTGTGCAATATAATCAAGAGACATCCCTTTGATGATGAGAAGAATTGACTTGAATCATAACTTGTGCTTTTGTGGATAACACTAAACTAGAAACAGAACAATAACAGTTTCATTGCTGTTGAACAAAAAGAATGACTGACTTTAATACTACCAGCAAGTGTCCACTTTATCCTATGAATGACAATTGCCTGGACAGATTCTGATTTGGCATATCCCATACAGGTGACCAATGCCCCTGCACACTGTGAAGACAGCGTTTGTGGCTAGGAAAGAAAAAGGAATCCAGCTTTTTTAAAAAAAAAATCAATGAGGAGGGTATTTTAGTCACGGGATTTGGAGCCGCAGCCCTCAGCTAGCTCAGCAGTTCATCTCCACCGGTTACACCAACGCAAGGCTTCCATCCTTTGTGTTGAGTGCACCTGGAGCGTAAGCAAGCATCTCAGCATCAAATAGTTTCACCCTTCAAGGTTCATTCTCTCCCTCAGATCCAAAGTAAACCAATACTGGTCCTCTGCTGCAGGAGGGGAAAAAGCAAAGCAGATTCTTAAAGGCATGTGGCTGGAAAATTTACTACTAAAAGAAAAAAACTGGACGTGGATTTAATACACAATTCAAAAGTGCTTCAGAACTGCTGCTTCTCTAAAGCTGTCAGCAATCCAGCAGTCTGAGGCAGGGGCTTCTATGCTGGCTTCTTAGAGGAGGAAACAAAAAAAGATCACAAAGAGCAAAGTTTAAGAATCATGAAAGTCCGCCCTTGTGGAGGACAAAAAGAGAATCTTGTCCACAGCACAAAATATAAGATACTATCTTAAGTTCAACAAAGAACCTATTGCAGTTTTGAAAAGTAGGAAAAGAACAAAATCAATCTCGGGGTTACTCATTGAGAATAACAAAGTATAAAAGAAGAAAATGGCAAAGAACTAGGGGTGTTTCTATGGAGATATAGACCAAAGTATGATAGGCTTTCTTGTCCAGAAAATCAAAGGAGGAGTGAATTGGGGAAAGAAACAGACCAAAGACCAAAAGGCAAAATCTTATATGCAGCATAAGTGCTGATTGACCAATCAAGCAACTTCTGGAACTTTATATAAAAATAAAACAGAAATAAGAAATACATTTGTTAAACATTAGTTTTACCTTTAACTCTCTCTCTCTCTCCTCTCTCTCTCTCTCTCTCTCTCTCTCTCTCTCTGTGTGTGTGTCTGTGTGTGTGTCTGTGTGTGTGTGTGTGTGTGTGTGTGTGTGTGTGTCTGTGTGTGTATCTGTGTGTGTTTGCCTGAATGCACATGAGCCAGTGCCTGTGGAGGCCATCAACATCCAATCCCCTGAAGCTAGAGTTACAGGCTATTGTGAGCCATATGAAATGGGTGCTGGGAACCAAACTTAGGTTCTGTGTAAGAGCACTGAGTGCTCTTTACCATTGGGCCATCTCTCAGGCCAATAAACACAATTATCTAAGGATGATTGGTAACATCCTTAGATAAAGAACAGAATAAAATGAAACTATCAACAGAAAAATGTCCTTGTCTCATATTCTTAATCCCACTATCTCAATTCAGTCCTGTGCTCTGCTTTTGATCCCAAGAAGCCATGGTTGAAGCTGGCTTTCAGTGTACACCACCAGTCCAGAGTTGTGGTAAAAAAAAAAAAAAAGAAGCTCAAGAGGCCATCTGCAAGAGAGTTCTATGGTCATGCTGCACCACACCACTGAAGTCAGTCATCAGGATGGAGATGAAGAAACCATCTGGACCATGTAGGTGAGATCCAGAGAAAAGACAGGGCAGTAGACTCCCTAGGAAATGTAGAGGTTGATGTACTCCACTTAGGCTGTGCTTTGGGCTACACTGTGTCTAACAGGAGTGAGTCTTGTGCCTTAGAGAATGGCCTGAAGATGGAACAGATCAAGGAAGAAACCTGGGGGGACGGTAGTAGGAAGGGCCTTTCAGCGTGTACATATGACTGGGCCATTCTTCCTTTGTTGCCTTATTCTCTCAACATATGAGATCCAAAGGGCAAAGGGAATGTCAGCAATGATCAACAGCATGACCAGGGAGGAAGCCACTCTGAGAATAGTCAGGGTGCCTATGACAAACAGGAGGGGACAGAGTGGAAGGAAGACATGTACAGAAAGCCCTCTTTGCTCACAGAAAGTGTGAGCAAAATTCAGTCATGTTCTTCTCGACAGATGGAGTAGGAGCTTTAGAAGTCTGATGGTGGAACTGGACTCTTTGTCACTATCAGGAAACAGCTCTGATAGTAAAGCCAAGAGGGAGGAAATCACTTCCTTCTCATGGAGTCTAGGAAGTTGTAAGTTCTCCCTCTCTGTCTCTTTGTCTGTCTCTGTCTCTTTGTGTCTGTCTATCTGTCTCAGTTAGGGTTTTTATCGCTGTGAGGAGACACCATGACCATGGCAACTCTCATAAGGAAAACATTTAGTTGAGGTGGCTTACAGTTTCAGAGGTTCAGCCCATTATCATCACGGTGGGGAGCAGGGCAGCATGCAGACAGATGTGGTGCTTGAGTAGCTGAGAGTCCTACATCTTGCAGGCAACAGGAATTCAGCTGCCACACTGGGCAGTATCTTGAGCATATGACACCTCAAAGCCTGCCTCCACAGTGACACAGTTCCTCCAACAAGGCCACACCCACTTCAACAAAGCCACACCTCCTAATAGTGCACTCCCTATGAGATTATGGGGGTCAATTACATTCAAACTACCAAATTCCACTTCTTCTTCTTGGCACCCATAAGCTTATAACAATATCACAATGAAAAATGTGTTTAGTCCGTCTTCAAAAGTCCCCATGGTCTATAACAATCTCAACAATGTTTAAAATTTCAAAGTTCAAAGTCTCTTCTGGAATTCAGGCAGTCTCTTAATTGTAATCCTCTATAAAATCAAAATCTAAAAAAAAAAAGATCACATACTTCCAGCATATAATGTCACAGGATATACATTACCATTCCAAAATGCAGGGAAAGGAACATAGGAAATATTGGACTAAAGCAACACCAAAAACCAGCTGGACAAACTCAAAACTCTGCACTTACATGTCTAATGTCAAAATGCTCTTCAGATCTCTAATTCCATTTAGCTTTGTTGACGTTAGCACACGTCTTTCTCTTAGTCTGGTTCCACTCCCTGTTAGTAGCTCTCCTCAGCAGGTATCCCACGACTCTGGCATCTCTAACATCTTGGGTTCCCCAAGTCAGTCTATGCTTCAACTTTACAGCTTCGCACAATGGTTACTGTAGGAGAAACTGCTGGCCAGCCTACCCAAGCTGCAGTTGCCCTGCCTAAGTGCCCAGGCCAGCCCTCATGAGCATGCATGGCAGGCACTTTCTCCCTGAGCCAAGCCCACCCAGACACAGCTGGTGAAGACACCTGACTGGAGACACCAATGAGGAAAGGGCAATACAGCAGAGTCAGCCACCTGAGCCAATGGGACCTTGGGAAGGGGGCATAAAGGCAGACCTAACTTCCTTAATAAACTAGTCTGAAGCACACTCTGTTGTTATTCACTGACTCCCAGTGACTGTGTCTTTGCTTCTTCTCACTCCCTCCCCCAAGAGGTGTCTGAGCAGGGTTACCCAAAACAGGCCACTTTACTAAGTCTCCATTCAGAGACACCCCTGACACATGCTTAGCCTCAGCAGCTAAGCTGAGGTGAAAAGATAAATTCCATAACCTGTTTCTTCAATCCTTAACTCTAAAGCCAGAACCACATGGCCAAGTTTTGATGCTTACTGGGGCTGGAACATGACACCTTCGTTCAATCACATCTTCACCACCTTTCTGTCTTTCACTGCCTAAGTTTAGCTGTCCTGAAACTTGCTCTGTAAACCACGCAGGCCTCAGACTCAGAGATGACCAGCCTGTGCTGGGATAAAAGGTGTGCACCACCACACCCAGCTCTAAGTTTTTCTTTAGTTTATTTCCACAAGTTGGAAACTTAGCCCTGAGGTCACCACTCCCTCTATTCTATTTCTTAATCCATTTATCTCCTTGAACATAAGATTTAGCTGCATTCCACTTCCTGGTGCTCTTTTTCTCCTCAAAACTTATTTTTTGTAATTTACCCTACTCAGCTTGCTTCTTTTCCTTATAAATCTTCATTAGTTACCAATGTCTACACTACAGAGTCTATACTAGGCTGTTTTGAGATTTCTTCTGCCAAAAGAATTAATCTAAAACTTCTCATTTTAGCCTCAAGCAGACTCTTCAGACAAGGGGAAAAGGCAACTACTTTCTTCAACAAACTGTCAATGATCTCTAGGCAACACGCTAAAATTCTTCTCTTCTGAAACCTCTTCAGTGAGCCCCTGACAGTTCAAATAATTCTAGCACCTCTGTCTTCCATGCTCCTACTAGTATGACTCATTAAATAGTACTTAAAGCATCCCACTGCTTTCATAATCCAAAGCACCAAAGTCCAAATTCCTCCAATCAAAAATATGGCCAGGCCTCTCACAATAATTTTTTGTACCCAGTCCCTGGTACCATCTTCTGTCTTAGTTAAGGTTTTTATTACTGTGAAAAGACACCATGACCACGGGAACTCTTAAAAATAAAATGTTTAATTGGGGTGACTCGATTACAGCTTCAGAGGTTCAGTCCATTATTATGACAGGGAGCATGGTGTGTAGGCATACATGGTGCTGGAGAAGTAGCTGAGAGTCCTACATCTTTTGGGCAACAGGAAGTCAATAGAGACACTAGGCAGTATCCTGAGCATATGACACCTCAAAGCCTGACCCCACAGTGACACACTTCCTCCAACAAGGCCACACCCACTCCAACAAAGCCACACCTCCTAATAATGCCACTTCCTATGAGAGTATGATGGCTAATTACATTCAGTCTACCAGATCTGTATCTGTCTGTCTGTCTGTCTGTCTGTCTGTCTGTCTGTCTGTCTGTCTTCTTTTATAGGCCATTCCAGGTCCAAATCCTTTACTTCAGAATGCATTTATTTCCCCTTTCTTCTGTTCCTCAGATTCTGTGCTAGTCACCTTTTTGTCACTATAATAAAATAGCTGGTATAATCAACTTGTAAAGAGAAAAGAGTTTTAGAAGTTCCAAGTTTAAATATTTCAGTCTAAGATTGGATAGACTCAGTCAATGAGTACTCTGAATAGCAATGGTGGAGAGCACATGGCAGAACAACTCTCTAGAAAGCAAGAAAGGAGAGAATGAAGGAAGGAAGGATGGAAGAAAGAAAGAAAGAAAGAAAGAAAGAAAGAAAGAAAGAAAGAAAGAAAGAAAGAAAGAAAGGAAAAGGGAGGAGGTCATGGAGGTCATGGTCCTACAAACCCCTTCAATAGCACACCCCGAGTAGCTCAAGAACCTCTCATTAGTAGTCACTTTCTCATGGGTCCATAGTCTCCCAGAAGTGGTTTGTGTTGAGGAACAAGCCTTTAGCACAACAGTCTTTGGAGGACACATCCAAACCCTGGCAGGTCATGTGTGTGTGTGTGTGTGTGTGTGTGTGTGTGTGTGTGTGTGTGTGTGTGTCTTTGTGGTTTTATTCCTTGGTCTTCCTCCTGCCATTCTTCAACAGAACCACAACCAATAGATACTAACTAATCTAAAGCAGTAGCATTGTGTCAGTCATTCTAGCACTTAAAATGGGCCCCACTTGATTTAAACTCTCTTTAGATCCCGAGGGAATCCCAGAGGGGCTAAAATGAAATTTGTTAAATGGTTTATATAGGTATATATGTTTGTAAAAATAATATAGACTTTCTGATATTTTATGTATACTATATTTCAAAACTAAAGGGAATGAATGTGGATCATTATGAAAAAAGTTGGGAGTTTTGGGGGAAGTACATGGGAGTGAATTTTCCTATTCTTTATTTTGTAAAAGTTCAAAATTTTACATAAAGTCGTGATTCTTCCTTGGGTCCTATCTATGTCATAGCCATAACTATATATTCTTATATAATAAATATGTGTATGTGTTTGCACACACATTCTCAAGGGGCAGAGACCCTGGTCATAGAAGCAATGTTCTTGATTTTATCCCACATAGTTCACACAGTGAGGACCAGAAGGGCTTTGCAATCTGTCAGCTTATCCAACACTGCATCAACTTGAGCACTTGAGTGTGAATTCATCTTGACTTTCTTGGCCTCTAGAATGGGAGCTGTTCCGATGGAACACATCTCCCCTGCACCTCGATTTTCAGCAGCAAGCATTGTATAATTCTCTCCATCCCTTGTCAGCATCGCAATCACTGTTCTGTGCTCTGCTGCTCAGGCTGAACATGGAGCCTGCAATGTGATATCTCAGAGAGAAGCCAAGAATGTGACTAAATACTTTCCCCTGAAAGTCTCTCCAGCAGAAGGCAGGACAACAGACACTATTCCTCTCATTCTTGTCTGTTATTTTTGTTTCCTTTCCACTGTTACATTCTTAAATTACCAAAATAAGCATAATAGGTGGTTTCCCCCCACCTCCCAGGCAGGCTTGCTTTCTTCTCCTCTGTACACATTACTCCTTATTTTGTTTTATTTTTTTCATCTATGATGCTTTTTCCTTAATATATCCCCTTAGCATCTCTGAATAATTTCCACACCAGATGAATTTCTTACATAAAAAATGCTACACGCTAGAAAACTTTGAAAATAGTCTGTTCATAAGGCACTTAATAGACATTTAGGCTAAGATAAAATATTTAACAATTTGGACTAATGAGGGATAACCCAGTCAGAATTATGAAATATTTAAAAAGAAATATCCCATAAAATAAAAACTATTATACCCAGTAAATGACAGAGGCTTACAAATCATTGGAACTAGGAATATCTCCAGACTTATTGTGATAAATAGACAATAATATTTTTAAATTAGCATACTAATGATTTTGTGAGTAATTTCTTGCTTCTAAAATACTCACAGAGCAGCTTTCTTTCTTCAAATGCGAAATAAACTACAAAGATCCACAACCCTTACTTTCATTTTTGAGTTGCTAGAGTCCAAATTCATAAAATTCACCTCTCATAAAGAAATGTTTTCAAGCAATTCAAAATTAATTCCACTTTTGAAAGAGCACTCAGAGATCTTTCTATTCTGTTTTGTTCATCAGAAAATGGTCATATTCCCAACAAGAGCCCTCAATGAACACAACATGTTTATTGTGAAGTATAGGGGGGTAATTGGGATCCACTAAAACTAGGCACAAAGAACAGAATAGCAAATAACTGATAAGCAGACACTCAGCCATGTGATTTCTTTCACAACTGTTACCCTCATCCAGGCCTCCAGAAGCAATCTCCTCAGCTTTTAACCCTTCTCAGTCTGTGATTCCCTCCCAGAGGGGTGTTTGCAGGAACAGTCTTTCAGGTCCTGAACTTTTTTGCCAAAAAGAATTTTGCCTAAGTCTGCGTGCTAGTTAGGCCCTTCTGCCAAAGCATTTTTTTTTTGAGGCAGGGTTTCTCTGGGTAGCTTTTGAGGCTGTCCTGGCACTTGCTCTGTAGACCAGGCTGGCCTCAAATTCACAGAAATCAACCTGCCTCTGCCCCCTGAGTGCTGCAATTAAAGGTTTGAGCCACCAATGCCCAGCTCCAAAGCATTTAAGTTTGTTTTTTTAGAATTATCAAATAACTTAATACTAACTTACTGCTGCTATAAATTCTTAACATGACTTCATTGTTTGTATTCAAGTTTATCAACTGCCCTAAAGTCTTTGACAAGATAATACTATCATTTGTAACCTTTTTTATCTCCTGATTTACTTGTTTAGCATATTCATATTTCTTATGTATGTACGTGTAACTAAATTTACATATACTAAAGTTAGCCTGTTCAAACTGTTGTGCAATTGCCACCATGAAAGCAGCTTGAAGAGCATTTAGCCCTAGGACCCAAAGTGGCTCTGAGTCCTTGGACCAAGATATGGAGTTTGAGCCCTATCTGAATAGGCCTCTTAACCAGGGTAGTGACTGAGAAATTAGCCACAAATAAAACTACTTAAAATTTAATGGAGAGCAAACATCTCTGATGCCCTAAATATTGGATATGCCTCTGTATCTAGCTAAAGGGAAAGACTCATAGCTAAACCATAAACTGGACACTCCAGTATGATCCTGAGAACATATGTTGGTCCTTTCATTAGTAAAAATGTGTCTGAAGCTGAGGTTAACATGAGCTTGACAGGTAAGATTGAGAGGAGAGGACCATCCTGAAATCCCTGTATCCTTGCACTTCTTGTCTAAGCTCCTTTTTATTAGGTCCAAGTGGATTTTCCACATTGCGGATTTTCAGAGACAAATTCCTTTTGTGTTTCCCTGTTACTTGGCTCAGACAGGCTTGGATGCTCCTGAATAAACACCATTAAGTGAGAGAATATGTATGGAAAAAAAAGAACCAAAAGTTCTGTCAAAATTAGTTAGCATGTTAACTTGGGGAAACTTGAAGTTGTTTTCCTATGTAAAGAAACGGAGCAGTTTCCAGAGATGTTCCTGGGATTATCTATGCTCTTTTATATGTCTGAGTTTGGAAACTTGGCTGCCTGAGAACAAATACTTTAGGGAATGGAATTGTATCGTGTTCCAATAGTCAAGAGTGGGGATTCTGGGTATGGGGAATATATCTGAAGCAAAGCACTAGTAAATTTCTAATTCTGAACCCAGTGACAAGAGACCAAAATGGAAGACATCACATGTCAGGTACTTAGCACATAGCAGATGTATGGAGGTAAGCACTGTATGTACACTATATACTGAATCCCAACTTACCCGACCCAAGACCAGCATTTCATAGAGAGAAAAGCAGGCTCAACAATGTGTGAGTTGTGCTCATAAGTGACAGTACCTGAAGAGGCTCCTGAAGCACCACAGGGCAGGCTTGTATGAGAGACTCTGTGAGCATTAAATTTCCAATAATAGTTAAGTGGCAGGCTGGAAAGTAATATGTTGCATGGCATTACTTGGGTGATGTCTCCACTCTACTTTGTTAATGGTTTGGACAAAGCCATGGAAGCAAACCCTGTAGTTTGCATATCTTATGCATGAAAGGGATAACAAAATATACAGGGTGACAGAAACTGGGATTCCTAGAAACCCTGAAATCTGGAGAAGGGAAATGAGAGTTGAGGTCAGAATTGGGGTTCAAGAAATAGACCAATAGACCATAGAGGGGCCCAGCAAATGAAGAATACTCACATGCCCACCCAGAGTGTGTGTGTGTATATATATATATATATATATATATATATATATATATATATATGTGTGTGTGTGTGTGTGTGTGTGTGTGGTGTGTGTGTGTGTTGTGTGTGCGTGCGTGCGTGCGTGCGTGCATGCGTGAGAGAGAGAGAGAGAGAGAGAGAGAGAGAGAGAGAGAGAGACACGAAGAATGGCTCATGTCCTCTGGAGATAGTTCTGAAGAGAAGAAGTTGGTAATTAACAGGCTGATATGGGAGGCCTGCTTTGCCACCTGGAGCATGTTGACATCTGGGCCTGGGCTGCTGATGCCAAAGGCCATGTCTGCGTCTGTGGCCCTGCTGCAGATGTGGTCTGTGTTGATGTCTGTTGTTGCTATTATCTCTGAAAGCAGTGGGGACTCCTGAGGTCTGGGCTTTTGCATGTGCCACGTTGGTGCCTGAAGGCCATGCCACCTCAGGAGCTACCCTGATCTGAGTGACCTGCACTGCCACCACATTCAAGCTGCAGCTGAGGGCCACGTCTGGCTCTGTGGCCTTACCACTGTCAGGATCCATATTGATATCCATGGAAGCTGTTGCCATCAAGGGATGTGGGCCACCTGGGGCCATGTTGGTGTCAGAAGATTATTCTGCAGCTGGAGCAATGCCATTCTGAGTGGCCTGGGCTGCCACACAGGGCATGGTGATATATGGACCTGGGCTACTGCCAGAGACTATGAGTGGGTCTGTGGTCCTTCCACAGCCAGGGTCTGTGTTGATGTCATTGGCCTGTTTGGCCACCAAAGGTCACAAGGGTGCCCGGGCTCTAGGCTGACACCGGTAGTCATGTTGATATCTGAGGGACATGCAGCTGCTGGAGCCATGCCAGTCTGGGTGGCCTGCATTGCCACCAGGGTCAGGGTGTCATTTGGGTCCTACCTGCTGCCAACAACCATGTCTGAGGTGACATCCAGGCCTGGGCTGCTGCCAGGGACTATGTCTGGGTCCATGGTCCCTCCACAGCTAGGGTCTGTGTTGAAGCCTGTGGCTCCTTTTACCACTAAAGGCTATGCAGCTGCCTGGGATCTGGGCCACCACGTAGGGTCATGATGGTGGAGTCCAGGGACCACATTACTCCTGAGCATATTATTATGTGAGAGGCCTGTGCTGCCACCCAGGGCCATGGTGACAACTGGGCCCAAGAGACTACTGATGGCCATGTTTAGGTCTGTGATCCTGATGCAGCTGGGGTCTGTGTTGATGTCTGTTGCCAATGTTACCACAGGGACCCATGCAAAACCATGTGTTGAACCAGGAATTGAAGAACGAAGGAGGTGCTGAGCTGGCCCTCTGTAGCCTGGACGTCCTCCAGCTGACCCTGCCCCCCCACTGGCCCCACCCCTCATAGCAGAATTGCTCCTCCTTCACTTGGGAAAGTTGGCCCTATCCCTCACCACTGGTGTCTTTACCTATGGGGGATGGTCCCAGCAGCCTGGACTGACCAACTCAGCTACCACCCAGGCACACATCTAGGGCTTTGAGTTGGCGCTCCCCAACATCTATCCCATCTGTGACTAGATAGAGTCCTGCAGAACCATAGCCACAGGATCTCCATGACTGAAACAAGAGCAGGCCATCAGAGAGGAGATTCGATGAGGATCCAGCATTAATGGTGTGCCAGAGGCCAGAGGCCTTGAGCCTGACCAATAACATAGTAAACAATGAATATTTGCAAGTAAATCTCTCTGGACAAAAGAGTATATTACATGATACAAAGCATCTCCCTATGTGTCAGCTTAGAGTGGACCCACCCAGGCAGGGAGAAGCTCCCTGAGTCTGGAAACACCCCCCTCTTCCTTCCCCCTCCTCCGTCGCCCTGATCCCTACCAAGGTGAGTGTACCCTCTGCTCCTGTCCTATTCCTTCCCAACTTCCCATTCACCCCGGATATCTCAGGGTCTGCACCTGCTTAGAGTGGATCCCCCAGGCAGGGAGGAGCTCCCTGAGTCTGGAAACACCTCGCTCTTCCTTCCCCTTTCCACCTCCGGCACAACCCTTACCGAGTTAGGAAAATACCAAGAGAGGGAAGACCATCCAAAGCTGCAGACATTGAAGTCTTGACCCACACACACCACCGGGTGACAAGAGGAGATAGAGAGACCCCACCTGCACCCACTGGAAGAAGACATGGGAAGAAGACTGAATAAGAACACACTCAACAACAGAAAGACCAATATGACACCACCAGAATCTAGGGACTCCGCACCAGCAAGATCTGAAAAGCCCAACACAGAGGAGGAGGAAGAGATGGACCTGAAAAATTATCTTGGGAAGATGATAGAGACCTTTAAAGAGGAAACAAGAAAATACCTTAAAGAAATGCAAGAAAAAACAAACAAAAAATTACATGAAGGGGAGGAAAAGACAAACCAAAAAATTCAAGAAATAAACAAATCTGTTAAAGAATCTAAAGAAAGCCAAGAAAAAATAACCAAACAAGTGAAGGAAGCACTCGAAACAGTTCAAGGCATGAAAGCTGAAATAGAAACAAGAAAACACAGAATGAGGTGATGCTGGAAATAGAAAGGCTGGATAAATGATCAGGTACTAAAGATGTGAGTATAACCAACAGAATTCAAGAGATGGAAGAGAGAATCTCAGTTGTTGATGACTCGCTAGAGGATATACAGTCATCAACCAAAGAAAATCTCAACTCCAACAAATCCCTAACACAAAATATCCAGGAAATATGGGAAACCGTGAAAAGGCCGAACCTAAGAATAATAGGTATAGAAGAAGGTGAAGAAATACAGCTCAAAGGTACAGAAAACATATTCAACAAAATGCTATAAACACTAAGGGAGCATTGGATGCCAACCCAGACTACTGTACCCAGCAAAATTTTCAATCACTATAGATGGAGAAAACAAGATATTCCATGACAAAACCAGACTTAAGCAATACATACTCACAAATCCAGTAATACAGAAAGTTCTGGAAGGAAAACGCCAACCCAATGAAGATAACTACACTCACAAAAACATAGACAATAAATAATCCAATTTTACCAAACAGGAAAAGAAACAGGAGGGCGAAATCCACAAACAATGACACCAAGAACAATAAATCCAAAACAAATAAAAACCCAACAATCAGTGGACATTAGTACCCCTCAATGTCAATGGTCTTAACCTGCCTATAAAAAGATAGAGGCTAACAGAATGAATACGAAGACAGAATCCATCTTTCTGCTGTATACAAGAAACACACCTCAACTTCAAAGACAGGCGTTACCTCAGAGTAAAGGGTTGGGAAAAGATTTTCCAATCAAATGGACCCAAGAAACAAGCTGGTGTAGCAATCCTAATATCTAACAAATTAGACTTCAAACTAAAATCAATCAAAAGAGATGAAGAAGGGCATTTCATACTCATCACAGGAAAAGTCCATCAAGATGAAGTCTCAATCCTGAACATCTATGCCCCAAATATGAAGGCACCCACATTTGTAAAAGAAACATTACTAAAGCTCAAACCACACATAAAACCACACACTTAGAGTAGGAGACTTCAACACCCCGCTTTCACCACTAGACAGGACTACAAGGCAGAAACTTAACAAAGAAACAAAGGATCTAACAGAAGTTATGACCCACCATGCTTTAAAGTTAGAATTCAACAGCAATACAAATTGCAGAAAACCCACAAACTTGTGGAAATTTAATAACACCCAATTGCACCATTCCTGGGTTGAGGAAGAAATAAAACCAGAAATTAAGGACTTCCTAGAATTGAATGAGTATGTAGGCACAACATACCCAAACTTATGGAACACTCTGAAAGCAGTGCTAAGAGGAAAGTTCACAGCACTAAGTGCCCACATGAAGAAACTGGAGAATAGTCACACAATAGAATTGACAGAACAACTGAAAGCTGGTGGGAGTGCAAACTTATAAGACAACTCTAGGAATCAGTATGGCAGTTGCTCAGGAAAATGGGAATCAGTCTGCCTCAAGGTCCAGCAATTCCTCTCTTGCGCATGTACCCAAATTATGTATGTTCATACAACAAGGACATATGTTCAACAATGTTCATAGCAGCATTGTTTGTAATAGCCAGAACCTGGAAACAACCTAGATGCCCCTCAGCTGAAGAATTGATAGAGAAAATGTGGTACATTTATACAATTGAGTACTACTCAGCAGAAAAAAAGCAATGGAATCTTGAAATTTGCAGGCAAATGGATGGAACTAGAAGAATCCATCCTGAGTGAGGTAACACAGTCACAAAAGACAAACAAGGTATATTCTCACTCATATATGAATTTTAGACATAGAGCAAAGGATTGCCAGCCTACAATCCTCTTCACCAAAGAAACTAGGAAACAAGAAGGACTCTAAGGGAAAAATGCATGGACCCCTGAGAATGGGAAGGGGCAGGAACTCCTGAGCTAATTGGGAGCATGAGGGTAGGGGAAAGGGAGCTGCCAGAATGAGAGGAGGAGAAGAGGGGAGAAGAGGAAATGGAGTAGCAGAAATGTTGAGTTGGGGGAAGAATAGAGGAGAGAGAGCAGGATGAGAGATATCATAACAGAGGGAGCCATTATAGGTCCGAGGAGAGATCTGGCACTAGGGAGATTTCCAGAGATCTACAAGGATGACACGAACTGACAATCTAGGCAATGGTGGAGAGGATAGCCTAAATGCCCTTCCCCTATGATGAGATTGATGACTACTTTTTATGCCATCCCAGAGCCCTCATCTAGTGGCTGATGGAAGCAGAGGCAGACACCCACAGCTATACACTGAACTGAACTCTGGAACCTAGTTGCAGAGAGGGAGGAATGAAGAGCGAAGGGGTCGGTACCAGGCTGGTGAAACCCACAGAAACAGCTGACCTGAACAAGGGGGAGCACATGGTTCCCAGACTGCTGTCTGGGAGGCCAGCATAGGACTGATCCAGACCCCTGAACATGGATGTCAATGAGGAGGCCTCTGCACTCTAGGGGGCCCCTGGTAGTGAATTAGTATTTTTCCCTGGTGTAAGAAGGGACTTTGAGAGCCCATCCCAGGTCTTCTCGGCCTGGATACATGGGGGATGGCCTAGGCCTGGCCCAGGATGATGTGGTGGACTTTGGGGAGCCCCCGTCGAGGGCCCCACCCAGCCTGAGGAGTGGAGGGTGAATGGGGTGGGAGGCAGGTGGGAGGTGGAGAGGGGGCTGGGGGGAGGGGAGGGAGGAGGGATTGACATGTGAAGCAAGCTTGTTCCTAATTGGAACTAATAAAACAAAATTACAGAAAAAAAAAATCTCCCAATGCCACTAAGATCACTGAAGAATTGATGGAGACATGGGAAAGAGGGAGGAGCAAAGTAGGTGTTTTTGTTTGTTTGTTTGCTTGCTTGCTGCTTTAGTTGTTTTTTAATTAATATTCTTATTCATATTTTCTCTTTTTATTTTATTTTTATTATTTCCTTTAAAGTTTTCCTTTATGGGGACACTACATGGGTGATGGTGGATATGGAGGGACTGGGAAGTGAGTGGGATTGGGGTACATGTTGTGAAATTCCCAAAGAATCAATAAAAATTATGTTTATTTAAAAAAATAACAACATATAACACAGGTTAAATACCTCTTATACAACATACATGGAACCAGAAATGTCTCAGGTTTCAGGGTTTTTTTTTTTCCTTCTAATTTTGGAAGACAAACATCTATACAATGAGACATCATAGGAATTCCTTAAGATATCTTAGGACTCAGTTCCAACCATGAAATTCATTTATGGTCCTTACGAATATAGTCTGAAGTCTACAGTATTTTTAGACTCTCTGCACTTGACTGTACATCTCATGAGTCACAGGTGTGGAATTTTCCACCTGCAATATCACATCAGTACACAAAATGTTTTGAATTTTAGAACATTGTGGGTTTCAATTAAAAAGAATAATAAATGAGGATGCTCAAACAGTAAAACATTAAGAAGACAATATCTTTAAAAAAAAAAAACATAGGAAAAATTTCACACTAGAATCAGAACAAGCTGACACGGTACTGTGTGGCAGATATGATTCTAAGCTACATTAAAAAACAACCATAATGGAGGTGACAATAATTCCATAGCAATTTGCAAGTGGTGTATTTTGTGCACCTGGTAAGTGGATGTCAAGTGCATTCCAGGTGCTGGATGCCTTGCTTGGCCATGGGGAGCTGGCGAAAAACTAAACAGACTCATCACTGATATTGCTACAAGCTTAACAATCCAGCAAAATGCAAGTGAAATGGTATCAGAGAATGGAAAAGGATTTGAAATTATATATCAGAGGGCAATGAAAGGAATAGAAGATTTTTAACTAGAAAACATTTTTCTTTTAAAGAGCATTTGAAAGATTGATGGGAGGGAAAAAGAATTGTGTTTTGTGTTCAACTTCGTGATATTTAAGGTATGTCTCTGCTTATGTCTGCTATACTGTGGGCCACAGAGTCAGACTCAGTGTGTGACTTGTTATGATGATATATTATTTATGATTTATTGAAGCTTTCCTGAGGGTACAGAAAGCAAAGCTAGCCACAAGCCATAGAGCCAGGCAATTGAGATACATACCTTTAATCCCAGCAACCATACTAGCCAGCCATATATAGCCAGGTGGTAGTGGCACACACCTTTAATCCCAGAACTCAAGAGACAAGCAAATGGATCTTTGTTAGTTCAAGGCCACACTGAGCTACATGAAATCAACCCAGTCCTAAAGAGAAACAGCTCATACAAAGGTGGTCTCAGCACTTGAGATCTCACACCTTTAATCCCAGCACTAGGGAGGTGTAAAAGGTGTAAAAAGAATGATTCTCAAGAGAGAATCATTCTCATTCTACAGTCACGCTGAGGACAGGACAGCCCTTTCAGCCTGAGGTAGAGGTAAGAGCTAGTGGCTGGCTGCTTTGCTTTTCTGATCTTCAGCTTGAAGTTTGAACCCCAATATCAGTCTCTGAGTTTTTATTATTTTTGTTACAACTTATGCATACTAGAAGGATCTTTAAAGTAAAATAAAAACTTAAGCTAACATTTATTTCTGTCCTTTTTTTGGGAGTGCTTTGATTGGAAACCAGGGCCTTTTTCATGTTGGGCAAGGGCTGTACCAGTGAAGTACATCTCCAGCCATTAGCCATGTGCCCCATGGTATTTCTGCTCGTGGGAGAGGTCCCCATCTACACCAACAGTCTCTTGAGTAGTCACATAACTTGCTCTGGCCACTGGCCTGTATGTGGGAGTAATCACAGAAAGAGAGGTAGCTAACCAGATTAGAGGTGAAGGGCATGTTTGTTTCGGCCAGAAATGTCTGTGGAATAGAATGGTATCCAGCGGTAACTGAATACTGAGTTTAACACCATGTAACTCCTTTAACCAAACATGTGCTGTCTTATGCCAAAGTCCAAAGTGAGGTTCAGCTCACTAGGAAGCCCAACAGGAGCACTCAGTTTTTAAATTTAAACTAGAAACAAGCTGGTTTTACTTGTAAATCCCAGTTCCCTCTCCATCCCCTCCTCCCCTGGCCCTGGCTTACCCTCTATCCCATCCCCTTTCTGTTCTCCAGGGAGGGCGGGGCCTTCCATGGGGGATTTTCCAAAGTCTGTCATACCATTTGGGTCAGGGCCTAGGCCCTCCCCTGTGTATCTAGGCTGAGAGAGTATCCCTCTGTGTGAAATGGGCTCCCAAAGTCCATTCTTTTGCTAGGGATAAATACTGATCCACTACCAGAGGCCCCATAGATTGCCGAGGCCAACAGAAGCATTCTAATTGTTACTGTTTCTCAAAATTAGGTGGCCCACCTATCATTAACACATATTAGTGTTGCCAATTTCTCTGTAATTGTGGGTTTGATTCAACTCATTTAAATCAATTTTATTGATGGTTAAGGACACCTACAATGTATCACTTGCAGTTTCAGCTTAGAACTTTAGTGATCAGGTTGGAAATGAAAAATTGATGCCTGGCTTTGTTACTGATGCTGTTTACTCTACACTTGTCTTGTATAGTAGCTTGCTTAAACTGAAGTATCCAGCACTGGGAAATGAATTATCATTGATGACTACGAAGTGAAATTGCAAAGATGTCAGATAATGGGACAGGAAAAAAAAAGGATAATGTGTCTCCTTCCTTTCTCTCTATTGAATATACAGGTTTTCCCAGACACCAAAGTCCCTCAAGATACCCGCTTATATCTTTCTTTCAATTAAAAATACTGATTCTAAAAAGGACCATAGAGTGAACTTCAATCAGGCCCTGCTTTCTGGGACTCTGTCTTGCCTTCTGGGGACTCCTGTCATTTTTCAGTGCTGGACTGCACTTAGAAATCACTTTATATTGACCCAAGGAAGTCACTTTTGTCATTAGAGGTAGATACTTTCCAAGTGGTCCCTGCACAATTCCCAAGGTGTCTCAATTCCATCTCTGGCTATCCGCCACTGCAAATGGGGTGGGAGCTGTCCCTTACCCCTCCCTCACCCCCGCCATTATCTCTAGCTAAGATTTCAAGTATGGACTCAAACATCACAGGCTTATTTTGAAAGTATCCACGAAAAACACCAAGATACCAGAAATCACATTCTCACATTTTAAAATCCAGTTGGAGAGACAAAAGGAACATGAAATATGTAAAAGACAAAATGCAAAAATGTCTTGGCAATTTAAGATAAAATATTGACCTGCCACTACTTCCAAATAATTGCACCAAGAATGATTATGTTCATGTTTGGAAGAGGAGCTGTTTTAGTGAGGTGATAGTTGCTATATGCTAAAGGTGACCCTTAATGGGAATTTGAGCAGAGAGGGGAGACTTGGCTTCAGAAATGTAGAACAGGAGAGGCAAGCTGTGTGGACAGAACCAGATGTCAAATATTTTAGTTGTGCCACTGCACATGGTGCCTAGCACACAGTAGGACTTACTACATATTGGCTGAAGAAATAAATGGCATGGTGGGCAGCTTAGAAACAATGCATCAAAACCAAGGCTAAGACAACAGACTGGCAGGGAGTCCAGCTGAGAAGACTTTGCTGTCCCAGGCTGTAGAATTCTGTCTTTCCCTTTCAGAGAACATCTTGGGAGAGAATTCACTGTAATGGTTTCAAGGCTTGATCCCTCCTTGTCCAGGCACTGGGACCTTGCCTTCACTTGTCTCCTATGTTTCATCAGTCTTTAGCTATCTTCTTCCAAGACTTCCACACACAGATAGAAATTTGACCTTCCTCAGATATCTCAGAGTATTTATAACTTGTAAATGCCGTTGAGTGAATAAGTGCCCACAAGCTTTGATATGATCCTGGGATGGCTAATTTTGGAATGCACAGCCATTGAGCCAACTTGAGATGGTTAGTTTCAATGTTTACCTGACAACAGAGTACCCAGATACTCGGTCATAGTTCAAGCTGTTTATACTTGAGTGCTTTAGATGAAATTAACATTTCCATAGGTGACCGAGTAATTCATACACATGAGTGTACCTTGTGTATAAATAACAATGCAGAAAGTGTGTAGTAGAAATTTCTATTTCTGGTAAGATCATCTTTTGAGGGGTGGGAGACTGCATTAAATACAAATTCTTTTGCCCCTACCTTCAGGTTAGAGCTCGCTGCATACAGCACTTCTATTCATAGATGAGAAGGCCATGGCTTTGAGCAAGTTTAGGCACACATTTCTCCCACCCCATCCATGCCCCCACTTCCAGGGACTGAAAGGGCCTGAGGGCTGCTGGGGAAGTACTCTACCACAGAGCTATATCCCCAGACTGGATCTGAATTTTCAAGTGATACAGCTTCACCCAGGTCTTTAATCTGCCATCTTTGCATTGATGGTGGTAAAGCAATCGTGAGCTCACTCAGCAAACTGCTTCTCGGAGACAGGGAAGAAACAGTTCCTTGACAACTCCGTAAGAGCTTGCATACAATACTGGCTAGTAATCATGCCTTTCAGCCTAAGGAAGGCGCTCAGGTGGTCTCCAATTGCTTTCACTTTCAGCCTGCCATAAGCATACAGTGGTTTTCTGAGTTTCAAAACTAAGTGTCAACTCTAACTGTTTAACAAGCCTACTCTCACAAACAGATTGTTATGGCCTCTTCCACACTGCAGATTACTTACCACTAGACAGCCTCAGCATAGAGAATTTCTGACTTGAGGCTGGAGCCGAAGTTCAGTGGTAGAGCACTTGCTTAGCATGTAAGCATGTGTGAGGTCCTGGATTCAATCCCAAGAGCCACACACACACACACACACACACACACACACACACACACACACACACACACATACACACACACAAATAGTTGACTAAATAGGTGAATAAGTAATCATATCCCAACAATAATGTGATACAGGTAGAAATAGCTAGACAGAAATATTCAGAAAAATGTGCTGAATAAATTGAAAGCAAGAGACTTAAGAGGCAGTTTATCAATAAGTGATAGATAACTGGATTCTAGAAACAACCTTTTTTTTGGTTTTATTTTAAAGGTCTACAGAATACATATCTTGCTGTTTTTCAAATGATTTCTGATATTGCCAAGTCCAGGCTTCTGCAGCAGAGGGATTGTTTGGGAGCTCTAACTCTACCTACCACTGAGGTAACTATTAAAGAGCAGCTGTCAAGCACATACTAACAAAATTAGCCCTGGGAATAGATGTAAGAGTATCCCCCGCCTCTCACCTCTGCCCTGTTTTCTGGAACTATCTCTCAGATACTTGACTGCCCCAGTCTCAGGAGACTGCAGGCAAACAACCCTCATACCCTGTCGCTACTATCTGTTGATGTTTTTACCATTCCTATGTGTAATAGTTTTTATTTTTAAAGGCCTTCAGTATGTAAGAGAGTTATTTTGGAAGAAAGAGAAACTAGCATCATAATACACCTGCCACAGTTATTTCTAGGAGCATTTGCTGCTCATTAGCCACTACAAAGTTGCCTTTCTGATTAAATTAGGATCTGGAATAAAGAGCACCCACAGGTCACTTGAGCTAGAAACATGTCTCATACCCTCCCATGGAAGAGGGAGCCTGGACATTAGGAGCTTACAGAAAAGGCCCCAGGTTTTGATGAACCAGAACCTTTGGGCAATTCCAAGAGAGTACCCTAATAGTGGGGCCAAGAAATGGGCCTGTGGACTGGTTCATTCACTCAATGCTACTCAAAATATAAGTAGATGTTTACTTAATCAGAAATGGAGAGCAATCGTGTGTGTGTGTGTGTGTGTGTGTGTGTGTGTGTGTGTGTGTGTGTGTGTGTGTCTGTATTCAGCTTGACACTACACTAGGCTGATTTAATTACACAATACACATTTATTTTTTGTAATTATGGAGCTAAGAAGTGCAAGGTCAAAGGGCTTCAAAATGAAAGCTACCTTGCTGCCACTTTGACCTTGAAGATGATCTCTGTCTTGAGGCTTGCTCACATGGCCTAATAAAAGTATTCATACTGTATACACATCTGCTTTTCCTTTTCTTAATAACTCATTTGTATTGAATTTTATGAAGGAATCATCACACAAATATTGTGTATTGTTTTTAATAGTCCTTCAGCACAGATACCAAAAGCACCTGTTTAAAAGAAGTAGAGATGAGAGCAAATTACTTGCAGTATGCTCAATAGCTCTGTGTACATAATTCCTGCTGGTTTTCAGCTTATAAATTTACTGAAAGTAGATCATAGACACATGGATGCAAGTGTTTACGTGCAATGTGTTGTGTGCTCATTACCTAGCAATATCAGAAACATGGGACACTCTCCAGACCAACAAATACAGAGACAAATTCTTTTTCAAACCAAAAGAAGATCAAAAGAGAATAGGAATAGACGTCATTGAGACCCTGGCATTAAAACAATATAAACACCCATCCATTAACGGTAGAAAGTTGAGATATGATTGTTTAGTTGGCACCGAATGTTTCTTTATTATTGTTCCAGGGAAGCCAGGCTGATGCCCTGTGGCCTTTTGTTGGTTTTGAAATGCCATCTTGGCTCACACTGAAGTACAAAAGGACATCTCAGATTACAACCCCCACCTTCCTCCCCTCCATCACCTGTTCTCAACCTAGCTTATTGGCAGGAGATGGGTGGAGGTGTAAATGCCAGTGAAGTTACTGTCCTTGAAGCAACTTGAAAAGAAGTAGCAAGGGCTGAGTGCATGTCGCAGAATGTCTAGGGTCACAACTGGGAAATCCACCCTAGGGATGTATAGAACTATGAATATGGGTTTGACTTTTTCTTAGAGGTGACCATATTTAGCAATTATAGTAAATATCCTGTCAGATAACATTTGTGTAAGACAAGATGCTCCTAAAGATAATATTATGGACAGAGAGGATTATTATGAAGTAGGATTCCCCATCAGTCTGTCCCAATAGATGAAACTGTACCATTGAAATATTATCTTTCATTATAGTGTGGTTAGACTGTCATACAAAATACCCTTGGCTGGTTTCATTAAACAACACACATGTATTTTTCATAGTTCTGAAACTATGAAGTTCAAGGTCAAATCACTAGAAAGATGGACTTCATCCCAAAGCCCCTTCTCTTGCCTTGCAGGTGGCCTCAGGCTTGTTGTGCCCTCACATGGCTTTTTATGCTTAAATGAAAAAGGGAGCCTTCTGGTGTAAGTAAGGATGCTAACCCTGACAAGAGAGTATCACCTTCATGTCCCCATCCTACCCTGGTTACCCCACCTGGCCCTCAGCCCCACACACTGTCATGCTGGGGGTTTAGGACCCCAACATTTCAGTTTGGGGACATACAAATATTGTCTTTACATGAAGCCTTTATATCAGTATTTTGTAAAATCTCTATTCTCTGGCATCTACTTATTTAGAATCCGGTTCATTCTTTGCTTCTTTATCCACTAATATCACAGCATGGCATAGGAGATGACAAACAGTATGTAAGGAGAAAAAATAGATTCAAAGAAAAAAAAGGAAACAGAAAAGAAAGGAGAAATTTTATTAAAGAACTGTTCTGGGCAAGAGGGATGGCTCAGAAACCAGGTGAAGGTGCTGACTTCTAAGCCTGATGGCCTGAGTTCACTGTCTGGAACCCACATGGTGGAAGGAGAGAACTGACTCCCATAGGTTATCCTCTGACTTCCACATACTCACTAAGACATATATCCACACTCACACAGACATAAATAAATACATAAATAGTGATAAAATAACCATCGAAAGGCTGGCCCCTGTGCGATGTTGTTAGTTTGTTCACATACTCTACAATAATTAACTGAGCTCATTAGGAACAGAGACTATGTTAAGAAATGGGAATAAAACTGTAAGTCAAACCCTATCCAAACGGACTTCACAAGATCCTGAGAATGGCCCTCTTGATAAGGAAGATTTGTGTGATGTCAGGTGTAACAAGACAAGTCCAGAATGACAGGGGCAACAAATCTATTTATACCCCCAGAAAGATGATCATTTGGGAAGCCACATGTAAGAGAATTTTAAATGAAAAATGTATTTAGCAGTTGAGTGGGGGTGGGGAAAGGAAGAAGGTAGGAAGCGAGGGAAAGTAGAGAGCTGTGGATAGAAAGAGCCAGGCACAGAGGAAAACACAATTTCTGAAAGTTCCACACAAGTGGGTATGGGCCCTGTCTGGATGAAACCGCATGCTCAGCTCAGGAACTGTCATTCATTGAAAGATTATAAGGAGCCACAAAGCAACAGAATCCGCTTTCCCATTTAAGGAGACCAGTCTTGAGGACATGAGAAGTCAAAGACCAAGAAATCTGTTAGGGAATTGTTGCAGGCAATGAATGGTTGTTGGGGTGGGTGGTGAGAGATGGAGAAGAAAGGAAGGACAGAAACTATAAAGAACAAAAAGTGACAGGCCCAGAGATAGATTCAACCACATTATTGAAGGAGTCACTGTATACAACCCAAATAGAGAATTCAGGAGAAAAGGGTGGTTTTGATGAGTGTGGGAAGCTGTGGGAACACCATGAATTCCACTAGACATGATCTATCTGCAGTACCTGAAGGACGGCCACTAGAAAAGCAGTAGATCCACCAGCCAGAAGCTCAAGAGAAGACATACCAGCTCTGAGGGAGGTCACCACAGTATATGTCTATAGGGCAGGGAGCCTGGACAACCTGAATAAACCTTGCATATGTATCTGTCTTTCTGGCTACATAGTGAGTTTCTGAGGGGTCAAATCCACATGGTTCATTCTTTGATATCTTACAGTGTTTTGATTAAGGAAAATGCTCCACAGTTGCAGATAAAGCATGAGATTTTAGCAGCAGTAAGGAAATAGCTTCAGGTCTGACACTAAGTTCACCAAGCCCAAGCTACAATAGGGGCATCTAGGAAAGTGTTAGAAACACTTCCTGTGCATGCATTGTTTCTTGTTTTTTTGTTTGTTTGATTGTTTTCGTATCATGAACAGCTCATTTCAGAATAAAATAGTCTGTCTTGGTGAACCTTAAGGTAACATTTGCCAACAGACATGAAGCCTGATGGGTAAAGACCCACAAAAGGGAGGAAATACAGTACTATTTCTAAGTAGGCATGGCCAGAAACAGGGTTCACGTAGAGAGTCATTCCCTGGTAGAAGCATCAATGCAACAAAACATGCTCCCTGCTTTCTGCTGTATTAGTAAGTGGCCTTTGTTTCTGCTAAGAAAGGTCAATTAATCACCCAAAGTATTATGTGACAGTAATTAACAATCAGCACTGACAAAGCATCCAGTAAAAACTCACAACAAAGGGTTTGCTTTTCCCTTTCCTCATACCACTGCTTCGGAGTCACAGACATGTCACTTCTCCTTTAACAGCCTCATTAGTGATTTTTGCCATCAAGGAAAGGGTGAGGAAATAGAATCATTGCATCTCACCTGAGCAGACCCAAAGGTAATTAGTTACAACCCATTCCATGTACAGCAGAACCCACCTTAACAAAGCAGTCTGCTGTCTCCATACTCCAGGAAGGAGAGCAAAAGGTGGGGTCTGGCCATGGCTGTGCCTCGAAAATCCTAGAATTGGCGGTTGGCACGAGGACATTGCTATGGTGAGTTCTGATGACCTTTTGTAGGAAAATTCAAATTGATGTTCAAAATTCCACATGTTCTACCTCTTCCACAAAGATTTTAAAAGCAAATCTGTGCACTTTTCCCCATAGATTTTAGTATGCATATTTCTGCCACATGCCTGGAGATTTTGCAGTGCAGGAATCATGCCCACACAGAACTCTCTCCACTATTCCGGGTAGAATATAAGCAGAAACAGGATGGCTCTCATGGCACATTCTTTGCAGGGAGAATTTTACATATTTAGGAAGAGCCTCTGTTGCTAAGTTTCCAGCTAGACCTGGGTACCAGAGAAAGGCAACCTCCAGGTATCAGGCCCTCTCAGATATTCCCACGGAAGTTTCCAACACAGAACAAACCAGATTTTCATTTTGCCTATTCTGTCCATAGGGCTGAGATTATATTTTCTATGTCTAGATCTTCCTCTTGGGTCAGCAATTTCTAGAGACTCTAGCCTCAACAATCTTTGCTGTGTCAATAAACACTTGGTCCCTTGTGTGGAAAGGTCTATGTTTTGCTTGCAATAAACACTGAAAATAGATTCCCTTCCTTGTGTATGATCAGCCTAGCAGGGTGCAGTGTGAAATGCCACTAAATGCACACTATTCCTTAGTGGCAATTAAAAATTCCACCTCATCACTTCTCAATGTTCAAAAGGTTATAACTGTTGTTATGGCTTGAAAGAGCATCTCATAATGGTCTGTGCCTTAAAGTCTTAATCCCCAGCCCATATCACTACTGGGAGAAGGTGGGCCTAGTTTTAAGAGTTGGGCCTAGTTTTCTGATCATATAGGTGCATACCCCTTGAAGGAGTTTTGGCATCTCCTTTCTCTCTTTGTTGCTTGGAAACCATCAGTTAAGAAACTTTCTTGACCATGCACTCATGCTTCCCCACAAGTGAAAAATAACAGATGAAATGAACTGAGCCTCTAAAATTACAAATCGGAATAAAGTTTCCTATTTGCAAGTTGATTGCATCACACACTTTGTCACAGTGACAGGAAGCTGACTAATACAATTGTCATAGATTGTTCTGGTACTAGGAATAGTAAATCCTACATCACCTTCCTGCCTACTGGTCATTTAGTCTCTTCGTCAACAATTCTGGGGGCAGCAAGCTTCTGAAGCAGCTGTACTTCCTGTCTATGGCTCCGGAAGACTTCTCCTGGGGCAAAGTAAAGGGAGTTAATGGTTTCTGGAGGAGGGAGAGACATTTTCTTCAATGGTGTAGCCACTGATAAGGTGCCCATTGTGGTGGCTTGGATGACAATGGCCCCCAAAGGCTCATAGATTAGAATACTTGGGTCCTCAGTTGGTGGAACTGTTTGGGAAGGATTAGGAGATGTGATCATATTAGAGGAGATATGTCACTGGGGTGGACTTTGAGGTTGCAAAAGCACACATCATTGCCAGTGATCGCTCTTTGCCTCCAGTAAGCCCAAGCAGCTGCTCCAGTGTTGTGCCTGCTAGTCTGCTGCCATGCTTCTGTTATGATGGTCATGGACTCTACCCCTCCACAACTGCAAGCCCCAAATCAAATGTTCTCTTTTATAAGTTGCCTTGGTCATGGTGTTTTGTCACAACTTTTGAAAAGTAACTAAGACACCCATGCTTCTGTAAATAGCCCTAATTATGCTCACTGGGTCAATAAATAAATAGACATGAAAGTAGCAAAGAGGACTGCTGGAAAAATCAGCAGGAGGGCACGAGAGGGTAAGGGAAGGTAAATATACCCCAAATACATTAAATACACAAATGGAAATGTCATAATAATGCCCACCATTTTATATAATTAATATATGCAAATAAAAACTTTAAAAAATATCCCTGTAAGTTTTACTCATTTTTTTCAATACTGCTTTCCATTGAAATAATTTCTTATACTTCATGGTCCTTTAAAAGTCCTGAAGCCATTTCCTACAGCTCATTTCCTTCCTCTTCTTCCCCCAGAGAAGACCAGTCCTGTCCTGTCCAATCAAAATACTATCTGGACCTTCAACTGGTCTAGACTTAATCTTCCAATTTTCTCCTTTGGGTACCTTTCTATTGTTGAATTCCCATGCAAGCAGTTCTCAGAGCAGATTCTGTGCAAATGACTACACAGAGAGACCACTATGACTCTACCAGATGTAGCAAAGGTTCTATGGGGTTTTGTTGGTCCTAAGCTTAGGCTCTGTTATATATTGAGAAGGAGCAAAAGTCCTTGAAAGGTAGGAAATAGGATACATAGCTTTTCTTGAAGTAAGTTCCGGCCTGGGCTGAATTAGGAAGCTACCAATGCCCACTCAGCTCCAGTACAACAACCTTACCAGCAACCAAGAGGGTCCTTTGACAAGAAGTTCTTCTTGAAGACAGAAATAGAAAAAGAAAGATTGGGAAGAACTGAGTTGTCACAAGAGACCAATTCATGAATATAGTCAACATGTTACTGTATAGCCCCTGGGATGAACTTTACTGTAAATGCAAGTATCTGAAAGAAATAGATAATGTATAAATAAATCACCAAAGTTTCTGTTGTTGTGGGCTGGGTGAATCTTTATCTGGTGTTTACTAACAAAAGTACCTATGTTAGTTTTTTTCCAGAATGACTACTTCTTTGTTGTTGGTTTTGGTTTTTCAGGACAGGGTTTCTCTGTAGCTTCAGAGGCTTTCCTGGAACTATCTAGCTCTTGTAGACCAGGCTGGTCTCAAACTCACAGAAATCTGCCTGCCTCTGCCTCCTGAGTGCTGGGATTAAAGGTATGCACCAACACCACCCGGCTAGAATGACTACTTCTTAATGATTCCATAAGCAATCCAGCCCAGGCTTCTACAGACTCAGGTATGCTTTGGCTCTGAGCCCTTCTCAGTAAAGTCAACTTCATTGCGGTCTTAATCAAATTCATTTTCCCTACTACCAATTAGTAAACTTTAAAACTATGTAGACTCATACAATTTGCATAGATATTATACAAAATAAAGCAGAATATGGCAACTGTTGGTGAGCATGTGAAGAAATTGTTTTGAAATTTGGAGAATTCAGGGTCCTAGAGAAGCAAAGTGAATGTGAGGGAATGTGAAGATAAGACAAAGCTGACTTCAAGTATTCCAGGGAAATAACTCCAGATGTGATCATGAGAAGTAGAGGCTAAAATGCAGGATGGTTGTGAGTGGGTGGAGTCACAAACATAGAGAACAGCTGTGGAAGACAGTGGAGGGAAGTTTTGAAGTAACATCTGCAGAATTTTAAAAACTACTATCACACAAATGCTGATGAGTTTGAAAAATGATAGTTTTTGCTTTTATTTTCATTTTGTAATGAAAATTGATGTAACATAAAATTGATCACTCTAACCATATTTAACTGTATAGTTCTGTGACATTAAGACATTTACAACATTGTTCAGCCATTACCAGAATTCATTGCAGAACTTTGTCACTTTCTCTAACTGAAACACCATACCCATACCCATTCTAGAATAATCTCCTTCCTCTTTCCCTCAAGGACCCTGTAAATCACCATTCTACCTTCTGTGTACTCCATCCTGGCTATCTACCACTGATGTTGTTTTAATTTTCTTGATGACTTTACATGTTGAGAATGACTATGTGTGTTGCTGGTTGTCCCAATATGTGAACAATATATCTCCCCCAAGGTCACACAATCACAACCTGCCTTATGGAGAGAAAGAAGATTATAAGGAATGTGATTCTTGGGAAATGTAGCACATGGTATCTGAAGGATGATCATATCAACACAGTCCGAAAGGGAAAGATACAAGAGGTCTCAGAAGCCTGTGACCACACGGAAAATCACAGTGGACTGCACATGGCAGAGTTTGCTGCACATGTCATGGCGTCTAAGAAACAGAGAGAGAAAGAGACAGATATCATGGGGGGGGGCAGGAGGATAAAGTCCCAACATGCACTAAAGAGAATATCCCCAATGACATATTAAACCAATGAGGCTACATCTCCTTAAGTCCCTACCTCCTCTCAATAGCACCAGTACCTAGGGACAAAGTCTTCAACACATGAGCTTTGGGGGGTCATTTCAGGCAGCATAAGACCTTAAGGGAAGAAGGGTAGCTTTAGGTTTTCTCCAAGCAGTGGATGGTGGTATCATTTATTGAAGGAAGAGAGTTGGGAGGGGGGTAAAGGATTCTTGCAGAATCAAATTAAGTTGAGTATTCTTGTTGAGATACACAAATAGAGATGTTGCGAAGGATTCCGAGTATACAAATATAGAGCTCATAGGAGAAGCCAAGTCTATATAAAGATTTGTGAGCACCACAGAGAATCATCTGAGGAAGTGTTTAAAACAGTGCTACCTAGGTTCTGCCAGTGATAATTCCATCACAGTCACTCTGAAATGGGTTGCATTTGCATTTCTAGCTAGCGTTAATTAGGTAGTTCCATAAAATCCTGTAATCTACCATTCTACTTTCTTTGGATGGCATTAATCTATTGGTCAGCTCTTTTGCCACTTAAATACATACATCTATCTCATCTTATTTGCATATTTAATCTTTTTATACCCACATTTAATATAATACATAATATTCTAATATAATACATGCAAATATTAATATATTGTTGAAAACTAATCAAATCATATCAAACACATTCTGATATATACTAGTAATATATTAATTAGATAAGTCACAACATTATATGATTTAACCTAGTTACATAATATTTAAATATATTTCTCATACTTTTCTGTCTTCATCACAAAATAAGAGATGTCAAATTTCTTCTAAAAATAAGCATAGTTTATTTACAGAATTTCCTTATCTGTACAATTTTTAATGTAGAAGAAGAAGAGATAGAGGAAGCAAAAAGGGGTTTATTTGCATTGAAGTGAATTGTTCTTATGAGCTGCATAGTTATTAAGTGCCCTAGTTTGGTTTCTGTTGCTATGATAAAAACACTGACCAACACACAGCTTGGGGGATGAAAGAGTTTATTTGGCTTACACATTCTGATCACAGTTCATCACTTGAGGGAGCCAAGGCAGGGACTCAAGCAGGACAGTAACCTGGGAGCCGGAACTGAAGCAGAAACCACAAAGGAATGTTGCTTACTGGCTTGCTCTCCTTGGCTTGCCCAGCTAGCTTTCTTATACCACCTAGGACCATTTGCCCAGGTTGCTACGTCTCACACTAAGCTGGTCTCTCCCACACCAATCATTAATCAAGAAAATGCTTTACAAAGTTGCCTACGGGCCATTCTAATCAGTGCGGTACCTCAATTAAGGTTTTTTCTTCCCAGATGACTCTAGTTTCTATCAGATTGACAATAAACTAGCCAGTACTTTGATGAAGTATACAAAACTGTTTGCTTCTAGCAACTCACACACCATATTAGAAACTATTCTGAAATGAGGCAGGAGAAACACACACACACACACACACACACACACACACACACACACACACACACACACACACACACTTTATATGTCAAAATTAAGACAGAATTTTCCTGCATCCCTTGACACCTCTTTCATCTTCCATGACCTCTCAAAACTGACTGACTAGTCTATCATCTCCAGCCTCACACTTGTAGCTGTCCCCCTTTAGAGCCTCCTGTTCAGTTTGGGATGAAAAAGCCCACACAAGCTCTGACTTCCTTTCCCCTCATGGGACTTGCTACTGTAACTGTGTTCCTCTCTGGCTTTTCTGTTGGCAACTATTCTTTTCTGTTGGCAACTATTCTTATAAAGGTGGTGCCTCAGAGTACAAGACTCTGACCTGGAATGGGTCTTCCCACTCAAAAAGAGCCTTCTTTTCTTTTCTCTCTTTGTTCTTTTTCCTTGGGGGGCCAGGTAAGTTACTACTTGATTCAGTTGGGTTTCCCTTTGGTTTGTAACTCTGGTCTCATCCCCTCTGGTCTTCCTGATCCAATCATACAGCATCTCTCTTCACATTTTGTCTGAATGCTTGGCCATGTGACTGTCTTCCTGCATGTCTCTTTAATATACCCTCCCACTCCCAGGCACCTACCCATGTTCGTTATCTCACCATAGCAGATGTTTTAGAGTGCTCCTATTCCACGGTGAACATTCATAAACTATTATTGGACGATTGATGGGGTTTAGCTTTCTGAATATGGCTAGCCGATCAGGAAAGCTGCCACAAGGCTGTTCTCATTACTCAACAGTCTTTGTCGCTAGTTAGATTACTGCTCAGGTGAGGTCAGGGGAGCTACAACTCAGGTCCAGGACAGCTGACCCCAATATCTCTCCAAGGCTGGTTTAATAGTTAAGATAAAAGGAATTCTGGAAACAAAGTTCCGGGAGACTTTGTGGTAGAATAAACGGTGGTGGTGAATAGGGACATGCACTTGCCATTAAAAGTGGCATGTTTATGGGGTGCTGACACAGTTTATGGGGTGCGTGCCTTTGGGTACCAGCCAGAACCATGTTTTTCCTAGGGTTTTCAGCCTTTTCCCAAAGGTTTGCACATCACAGCTGTGACAAAGCTGCCTGGAGAATTCCTCAAGTTGAGGGTTGTTTTATGTTTAACCAATGTTCCCTTCTACCACCAGCATTGCAAGCATGAAAGGGCATGCTCTCCAACTCTGCCACTGGCACCACTATGTTGCACAAATCTAGAGTTCCTTGTTATGATCTTGTATGCTGTACTGATGGGCACCATTCCTACTGAATATAGTACACAGTACACAGTACATAATACACAGAACACACACACACACACACACACACACACACACACACACACACACACACACACACACACACATCCCTCCCTGGGTTGTGCTAATAAGCCTTGCATGAGATCCTAGACTTCAGTTGGCCAACACGCTTCTAAGCACTTTGTCCCTGAGAGCATAGTGGCATAATATAATGATATAACAACTTCCATGGAAATGGCATTTTGCATTCCACCTGTACATCTGACTCCTACCATATATCTCAAAAAAAAAAAAATCCTGTATGACACGAACAGCAAAGGAAGCGTGTCTGAAGACCTTCCAGAAAGTTAAGCAATTCTCTTTCAAGGTGACAGGGTTCTAAAGCCTTGGATCTCAGCTCTAGAATTCTACCAACAATGTCCACATGCTTTGATGCCAGTCTTGGTTGTTATTTAAGGAAATCCATGACTTCAGCAGCCCATCTTCCTTAGTTTGGGTACCAAGTAAAACCACTAAAACTCAGTGCAGCAAAAGTCCAGTTTGGTCTACACTCATACAAAAGACAAAGGGTGACTGGAGAACCCCACTGGGTTTAAAGTAGAGTGTTCCAGATCTCATGGAAGTTTTTTACATTGTATGCTTTCTATGTATTAATATGGAATTGCTTGAAGATGGAAAGATACATCTGTTTTTATCTATTCCAGTTCCACCTCACCCAGGAAAGGGAGTGAGTAGCCAAGCTTTGGGCAGACACTCCACACTGGATGCATCAGGTGTTTCTAGGATTTACAGAGGCATACTGTATACATAAGAATACCTTGCAGAAGGCTCCAGAAAATGGTTTGTAGGAAGGCTGGAAGATGGCAAGGGACATTTAACAAGGTCTTCATGGCCCGTAATGTTTCTAACAAAACCTGTCTTTAGTAGCCACTGCCCTGCTTTCCAGAATTCTCTACCCTGATTTCTGGTCTGAACATTTAAAAAAATTATTTTGTTTTTGAGACAGGATTTTGCTAGGTAGCCTAGGCTGATCTTGAACTCACTCAGGCTGCTGCCAATCTCACCATTTTCCCACTACCTCAATATTATTCCCCTCTGGGCTGAGTGACTTCACAATCTTTCTATCTCAACAGTATAGACATAGGATTCCATATTCCCAACCCCACACTCCACATCAGCCCCACTCCTTCAAGAATGAAACGAGGGAACCCACTCCAGCCCCCATCTCCTGCCTTTCTCTGCTCCGTCAGTAACAAGCCGATGCCTTCATCTTTCACTTCAATCAACCATGCCTATAACCTCACATTCTCTGTGCATACTTACCTTCCATGTACAGCACATGCTTCCCTCTGTGTGTATCCCTTTCTGATTTCTGATATAATTTGCATTGACTTTTCTGTTATTGTTTAATCTGTCTGGAAACCCATTCTTAGTTCACATTATCTATATGTCTATTGTCTGAATGTTTTTATGACATTTGAGAAGAGCGGTGAGCACTCTCAACACACTCAGCAAGACATGCAAAATGGCAATTCTCAAAGTAGATGATACATTAATAGTAATCTAAAATTGCTTCAATTCTTAAAAATTGATAATTGTGTTAATCTGGAAGAGCAGATGATTAGAATATCTGAAAATTTTTTGAAAAAATAAATATATTCTTAAGAAAATTTGCACTACCATTACCAGATTCAAATGTGTTTTAGAGGAACTGTCTCTAAACTGATATGGTATGGTGTGGCTAGATCAATGGAACAGAGAGAAAAGGAATGGAGTCATGGGAATACAGGTTTCTGTATTTTTTAAAATAGAACATGTAAAATTAATAAGGAAAAGAGAACTGACTTGTTGAATATTGCAGCCGTCATTAATAAATACTTGGGAGACGTTAGATTCTTTTTAAAGATAGCTATTAGTTCTTGAGTTTTGTACAATGTACTTTGAGCACATTCATGCCTTCACTTAGCTCCTTCTAGTTACAGCCTCATTCCCCTGTTTCCCAAATTTGTATTCTTTTCTTTCAACCCATAAAGTCAAATTTGTACTGCCTGTATATTCTTGGGTGTGTGATCATCCACTGGAGTATGGTCGACTTAACAGAGGCCATGCTCCAAAGGAAAACAGGCACTTCCTGAGGTTGTCAATTGCCAACAACAGCTCTGCAGTTGATGAAAAGTGTTTCTGTGCCCACTTCTCCTCCCCATGTTGGAACTTGGACTGGCATGAGTGTACATGGGTCTCATACTTGTCACAACCACTGTGAGTTCATATGAGCAGCAGCCCTGTTGTGTCCATAGACACTGTTTCCTTGTAGTCATCCCTTTCTAAGTTAAGTTCTTGTATCATAGTAAACCCCCAAAGCAGAATAGTGAATTATTAAATATCTCAAAAAAACAATTAAGATAAAAAAGGAAAAATATATTTGCCATTGGGTGCAAAAATAGATTTTTTCAGGATTTCAGGCCCCATGCTCAGGAGTAATTAGCCAACACAAATGGGAAGCCACATATCTTTGTGGGTTTTATTTTTTAAGGGAGAGCAAGAACATGAGGTTGGATGGTCAGGGAGATGGGGGAAGATCTGGGAGGAATGGGAGGGGAAAGAATGTGACAAAATAGTATGACATTCTCAAAGAATAAACAAAAACCATTTTGTTAAATATTCATTAAGAAACATTCCTTTGGAAAGTCCCCCTTCTCTGTCTTTCACTGGAGTCTACCATTTCATCTTTCATGGCAGTAATCTCAGTGATGTTTATTTACAGTCATCTTCCAGTGGCTAACACTAAGGTACGTCAAGTCTCTCCAGTTCTAAAACAGATACAATAAAACATTCATTTTTACCCCCAATAGTTCTTGCAGTAACCTAAACAAGTTGCATTGTAAATAGTGGGGACCAATGACAAACTTTTGTGCAGACCAATGCCAATAGATTTTTCCTCTAAGGTTCCCCTTTCTCTCCCCCTCTCTCCTCCTTCGTGTGTGTGTGTACGTGTGTGTGTGTGTGTGTGTGTGTGTGTGTGTGTGTGTGTGTGTGTGTGTAAGCTGAATCACAGGGAGTTGTCTTCCTTTTATCTTTAAAAGTCAGAGAAACTCCATAAGACAAGGATCCTCTATCAAGCACCTGCCCTAACATTGGGGATGTGGGTCAAAAGGGAAATTGCCTGATAGTTGGTGTCTCTCCAAAGGCTTTTAAAATAATACCAATAGTGAGGACAAGATGTTAGAAGTATTCAGGCATAATCACCCTGGACATAGGCATGGAAGGAGAGGAAGAAAGGAGGAGGGGGGCAAAGATTCTTCCCTTCCCCCCACCCCCACATTTGATTTGGCCATCACTTGTTCCTTATTAGTGTGGTCCCTCTGTTTTTTCCAAGCAAAATTTATCTAATTTAATTGCAAAACCTGCAAGATGGGCAATCAATCTTGCCTGCTGCCCACATAGACAATGCGGGTGTTGGGGTGGGGGCTGTTTCTCCAGCTGCATCTCTGGCACAGCCTTTCACTTTCAAATTAAAGGAATTACAGGGTAAAGATGGTAACCACAATTAAGATATTTTTAGAAACATAAAATCCTCTGGAAAACATGACACTAATGCTGGTATTATGATTGAAGTAAGGAATTATGGTTATTAGAAGCTTTGCAGTTTATGTGCCTCATAAATCTAATCGCTTCACACACCCAGTGATGCCACTGCTATATTTACTGCAGACATCTATGATGGCAGACAGTACCTCTGAGAAAGGCCAGATAAACAAAATATTTTACATACTCCAGCTTCTCGGTGTCTAATGGAGCCTTATCATGGAGAGAAAAGGGCTTCATTAAAGGAACTGCACCAGGTGCTGAGAGCCGATTTGCCGCGGAGATTCCATCTGAGTTATCTGCTCTTGTTTAATGGGAATGCTGCTGCCTCACTCCTGGAATCCTGGGTACAGAATTGACAGGGAGGGGTCTAAAGGTGGTGGGGTGCCAGAGGGGCAATGTAGAACTAACTCACGGCCTTGGAGTTGGGAAACTCTCCCTAACAACTTGGCAAACATCTGGAAGAGAAACAACTTGGCAACCATCTTGAAGAGATACTACATTAAAAACTGGTGTTGTGTGTGATCCATTAGGAAACTCCACCATTACAGATAAGGTATCTAGGAAGGATGGAATTGCACAAGGTAACCCCAGAATCTTCCTCCTCTGGGACGTCTATATTATAAAGTCCTCAAAACCTCAAGGAAGTAGTAAGAGATTGGAAGTTATAAATACCAGAACTCAGAGCAGAGATTAAACAATTTAGTATTATGACTGACCTTTGAATGTTCCTTGAAGTCTTAGGCAACCCTCTGTTGAGATCCTAATTTCAAAGACCAAAATTTATGTTTGAGAATACTATCATGTGGGAGGAATTAATTTGGGGAGGTTTTTTAAGTTATTAGCTCTTTTTATATTTTTTCCAACAAGAGTGTGAATGGAGGAATGCCACCTTGGTGATTGAGGCATGGTATTCCTTCCATTCCCACTCCCACACCCTCCACAAAAGCCATCTAGATTATTTAGATTCCCTGGGGCAGAGATCACAACTTTTTACATATCGCTAGCCCTAAGAGCATGGTCCTTTCACATTTATGCACACTCAATAGATGTGATTAACGGAGCATGCTGGGCAATACAGCCTGCCAGAGAGGAAACATCAACAGTCCCTCCAAGCATACAGACAATTCCAACCTAGATTCTTAAGTGGGGAGGTGTGGAAGGTGACACACAGCAACAATGTCCAGTATGTGAACTCCAGATGACCAGGTTCAGTCATCATACAGCGGAGAATGATGATGCCTTAAGACGGAGAAGGTGCAAATGATTCTGGTAAAGGAAAGTTTGCTACTGATCTGTTTTCATGAAGAGTAGAATGAGGAATAAAAGATGATGTTCAGAGTTGTTTTATGGCTTGTGTAACTCATTACATGGTAGGGGAAAGTTTGAAGGATAAGATGGGGGATTTCACTGTAAATGGACTGCCTCTGAAATGCCTCTGGCTATCCAGTTGGGGAACTATCTAAATGAGGCACAAGATCAGCTGTAAAAGAAATAAGAAACCTTAGCTGGGAAAGGAAAACAGGGAATGTACTTTATGTAGTTGAAGACCTGATGTTCTCTTGTCATAAGTAAAATACCACTCTGAAAAATATCATGTAAGAAATGCCATGGAATGATACGCTCTTTGGGGTCTTGGTGTGGTCCTGTTTTATTCTTAATGAGTAAGCAAGCTTTCATCCTAGGCGCCCTTACAAACAAGGATGCCAACCACTTAAATAATTGGGATCCTGCCATCTAACAAAATGAAAGTCACAAAACAAAATCTAAATATCTTCAGGGAAACATTTGTTGATTATCACAATCAAGCATTCTTCCTAAGAATAAAATGCCCACACTTCTGATGTCACATTCCTTAAAAGTTAGTTTTGTAAGAATGAAGAGTAGACTTTGACCTTATCTAAATATGGAGAAATCTGATAGAAAAAATAAGGTGTGTGGGAGGCCCGGGGCCATGAATTATGCATGGCACATCATCACACTTTTCCTCAGGATGGAGCTGAGGCACGCTCTGCCTGGGAAAAGAAATTAGAATAGAACAGATATTGAGCAATTTTCTTCATAACTGGTTCTTACTCACCTTAAATGTAAAATTTTATTTAGCTTATTTCAAAGGGAGGCATCCTTATTAGGGGAACACATTTACTGGCGCCTGTTGGAAGGGATTTAATGCAAACAAGCCTGGAATAATTGAAGGAAAAACACCTTCTGACTCTTTTCAGAAGAGCTTAGCCAAGAAAAGCATGGCAGGAAAGAATGACTTTATTATATTGATTTTCTTGAAGAAATCAAAGGAGGATAACTCAAATAGACCAATTCGCTTTTGCCAAGCTCAGTGGAAGCATGGAGAGAAGAGTCGTGAATTTATGTGTCAAAAACTGTTTGCAGTCATTGAGTTGAACATGCAAATCAGGGTTTGCACATTATGACTCTAATAAAATAGCTAATACAAGAGGGTTTCTGGGTTCGTTTGCACATATTCCTTGTTTTAAATGACTACGAATATAATGGGTGTAAGTTTTGTGTAACAAGATGTTTATAGTCCAATCAGGTCATCAACCTGAAATATGGAGAGTGCAGAATGATTATGATAGTGCAATAACAAAGACACTGGGGCATGACGAAAGCAATTGGAATACAGTTCTCGTCAAGCTAAAATCTATTTTTCTCTCACAATGAGTAAAATACTTCACTTTTATAAGGACTGTTTTCCATAGCAGGTAACTCTGAACCTGCGCTGGGTGTTATGAGGTCATTTATGAAGGTTTATTTGCTAAGTCAAATACCACACACACACAAGGATTATCCCTTAGTTGTGTAATTTTACATTGACTTTTAAAAACATTTACTTTACAAGTATTCATTATGGATATGCAAAGTATTTAATATTCACCCCTTAGCCTTCAGGTGGGACCAATATCATTTAATATTTCCTTTAATAATTCCATAGAATGTCACCTATAGGTTATTAAAAGAAATGGCATAAGTGACAAAAGAATGGGTTTGGTAGATGGGGCTGTGTCTCCCTTGAGGGTAAAGCCCCACTAAAGAGGGGTTCCATTTTGATCACAGAGAGCAAGGTAGGCATATCAGTCTCTTAAAAATAGCAGGAAATATGGGTTTAATGTGGTAGGATTTGCTTTAAAATTCAACAAAAGTCATAAGAGTGGACTTTGAGCTTCCTGATTAGGATTTGTGTCTCCAGGATAGCATTTTGTTATCCACTCTCTAAAACTTGCTGCTCAGAAAAGCCACAGCAAAATGAAATGATCTTCTGGGCAATGGCTCAAGGTCATGTTTATGTAATGCTGCTGGTGTCTTGGGTGGTACACTTAAATTAAAACTCAGGACATATGCTAGGTCTTCTTAAATCCTATGGCCCACAGTTTGTGAGACGCTGTCCAATAGGCCAGAAAGGTTACCATGAAGACTAAAACATACTCAGTGTTCACCAAGAAAAATAATAGCAACAACTAACAAAAACCAAGTAACTAAAGCAATGGAAATTGATTTCCTTCTAGAAGACAGAAGTCCAAGGGTAAGGTATCGGCAAATTTGGGACAGGGTCTCTCCCTGAGACCTTGAGGTCATCAATTCAGATATGTTGGCTGGTCAATGAGCTTGGATGTCCATTTGTCTCGGCTCTCCCTTCTCCCACTCCCAGAGGGGTTGGCTTTTTACAATGGTGCTAAGGATCCAGTTCTAGGCCTTATGCTAACAAAACTGGCACTTTACCAACTGAGCCTTCTCTCCAGCCTTATGTCCTGATCTTATATAACCACTTCTTAGTATGACTAACAATGTTGGATTAGGCGCCACCAAAATAATCTTACTTTAGTTTACAAACTTCTTTAAGGGTCACTGTTTCAAACACAGTCAGGTTCTTAGGCAGTAGGAGTTAAAACTTTAACATCTAAATTTGGGGAGAGCAAAATTCAACCCAGGATGGTAAATGGCATTACAAAGATAAACACTTAACAGGGGCGAGAGGAAGGGATCAATAACAAAACATAGCTAAGAAGAATAATTTCTGTGTTTTTCCTCACAGTAGGGAGCCATTGTTCACAGTAGCTTGTTGTGTATTTTAAGAGGAACCAGAAGAGAGGTGCTTGGAGGCTGTAAGCATAAAGAAATAATAAAGAGAAACCACCAACCATCCGATTTGATCAGTGCAGATCATGTCAATGTCGATAGCACACTGTGCCCAACAGTATGTGATTCACATGTTTGGTTATTACATATGAATTAAATTTCTAATAGAAAAGTGATTTATGTCTCTTTTGCTTACACATATTCTCTTAATTTTATAAATTACAGAAACACAAGGAAAGTTTGCCACAGGAAGAGAAACACAACTAAAATCGATAAAAATGGTGGGAACGTATTTTTTAAAAGCCATATGCTATACAGGGCCTCAAATTTTTCTTAGCACGACATCTATGAGTCTATAAGTAATACTTTTGAGACTTGCTGGATAATGTGAACAAGGGCCAGAGGCTGGTATGGTATGCATATGTGACCTGCAGCTCCTAGGTTGAACAGGGCCAGAGAAAACAGTAGTTTCAAGCCAAATCTCCAGGAGGGCTTAGGGACATCATGTAAAATGAGGTCTTGACTTTTCTTTTTCTTTTTTCATTACTTTTAATATTTTTGAACTTTCAAAAAATAGAAATATAATTACATCACTTCCCCCATTCCTTCCTCCAAACTACCCTTCTTTGAAGCCCTCCTGTGCTCTCCCAAGTTGATTTTCTTTATTATTGTTATATACATGTATGTGTGTATATATGTATGTGTATGCACAATTATGTATAGATACAACCTGCCGAGTCTACTTTGTTGGTGGTATGTATGATTTCAAGGCTGAGCACTCTTTATTAGACAACCAATAAAGGGGTTCAGCCCTAGGAGACATTAATTTCCCTTCTCCCAGCAGTCTTTAATTGCCTCTACTTCTTTGTCTTGGGGTGAGATCCCATGAAATTTTTCCACCTGTGCATTGATATTGCCATTGTTCTGGTTTTGTTTAGGCATCCATTTCTGGGACTACTTCACAGCGGACTTCCTGGTATTATGGCTCTTACAGTCTTTCCACTACCTCTTCCATGATGTTTCCTGAGCTATAGATGCAGGCTCTGTGATGAAGATGTACCTGTTAGAGCTCAGCTTCCAACAATCTGTTGGTCTCTGCACTGTGCCTAGCTGAGGTTTTCTGTGACTCTCCATTTGCTGTGAAGAGAGGCTATTTTGATGAGCGGTGGTGGCTGTACTTATCTGTGGGCATAAAGATAAGTTTTAGAATATAGGAAGGAATTATGGAGGTCTAGCAAAGATTCTTTCAAAGGCCTATGACCCACTATCCCCACGAAGCTGGCTATGTTTCCAGTACCAGGTAAGGCTTCCCTCGTGTTTAGTGAGACTTAAGTCTAATTAAACAGCTGTTGGTTGCCACAGACATGTGAGTTCTTGCACCTATCTTGTCATGTTGGTAGTCGTCATAGTTCATAGGTGTTGCAGTTTACATGGTATGTTTTGTAACCTTGGGAGCTGGACTGCAAGAACAAAAGCCTTGCTGGTTAGATCCAGCTCAAATGATCCAAGTCCTGTATTCTAATCATGTGGGGTCTTCAGAAGTATGGGCCCATCCTCAACTCCTGAGAGACAACTGGATTATATGAATTACCTAAACTGTTTGGGAATCATAAGGTACACTGACAAACCATTTGAAAGAAAGTTTCTCATGCTTGGTGCTGGGAATTTTATTAGTCTGTGGCTCTTGTGGGGAGCATTGCTAGCCCAAATGACTTAACTTCCACTCAATATCCTATTCCACACTTGCTACCTCAGCTGTGCTTATTGCTGCCCTATTTATAATGGCCAGGAAATGGAAACAACCTGAATGTCCTTCAAAGATAAATAGATAATAAAAATGCGGTGCATATACACAGTGGAATACTATTCAACTATAGAGAAAAACAAAAATCATAAAATTTGCAGGTAAATGAATGGACCTAAAAAAATTATATTCGGGTAATCCAGTTCCAGAAAGACAAACTCCACATGTTCTCTCTCATCTGTGGTTCTTAGCTGTGTGTGCATATAAAATCTGTGTATCTAAATCCTTAGATGTGTGTGTATAACCGGAAGTGATCACAGAAAGCAGGAAAGTAAAAGGGACCAGTGGTGGGGAGGTTGCTTGTGAAGGTGATGAAAAGTAGAAAATGCACTATCAGGGAGTGGGTTCCAAACAGAGAGAAGCAAAGGAGGTCAATACAAGAAGACAGAGACACAAGGGACAAATAACATCAAGGTTGTTTGATAACACCTCAAGGCTTTGACTTATTGAATTAATTATTTTTATTTAAAATTTTATGCAATATATTGAATCATATTCTTTCCCCTCCCCCAATTCCTCTCAGATCCCCCTTAGCTCTCTATCTACCCAGCTTCATGTTCTTTCTCTTTCAAAACAAAACCAAGATTAAACAAACAACAACAACAAAAGATAAAAAATACCACTGGAACAAAACAAAACAAAAAGAGCACAAAACAACACGGAGTCCATTTTGTGATGACCTGGACACAAGGTCTACCTGGAATGCCACTCCATTTGAGAAAACGGATGAGATCAGAGCATAGCTTGACCCTCATCAGAGAAGCTTTTCTTAGAGTAGATGAGAATGAACAGAGAACCCAGCAACTGGACAGTATGCAGAGAGTGAGAGACTTTGGAGCACTTAGCCTGAATTCATATCCATTTGTGTGTAGAAGTCAAACTAACAGGTTAGGGTGGAAACCAGACAGTAACAGAAACAGTGTGTGCAAACTTCAATGAGGCCGGTGATTTTTGCATAAAAGCTTTTATGATGGAGTAAGACCCTCTTGTTGGTTGTAGGCTGTGCTCCAAAGAGTAATTTCAGTGCTTTAATGTCAGCATAAGGACATTCTCAGAAAACTAATCTTTGCTCTGGTATCATAACACTTTTATTAGCAAGTGTAGTGATTCAGTGGGCATGCAAACTATGCAGCTGACAATAACTTAAGAGAAAGGGGTTTGTTTGATACATGCCAGGATAGCAGAAATTACGGTGTGGAGTGTTCAAAAGGTTCTCAGACTGCAGGGTAGTTTGGGGAATTCTAGACCTACCACCTTTAAGTGGAAATATAAATAGAAGTGTGTTCTTAACATGCATGACACACTCAAAAGAGTTGAGACTTTATTCTTTCCACTCATCTAAGAGACCTGAACTGATCTCATTTGAGCGGTGTAGCCTTACAGCCATGTCTGACATAGTTATATGGTTTAATAAGCACCTATGCTAGGTCCCAACTCAAGACTGGTCCTTGTTTGTTGGATGTTTAAAATGTCCTCTGTGTATCTTAATTTCATTGAACATCTGGGATAAAAGGAGTTGTTCTCATAATACTTTATGTATAAAATAACTCTCAGTTAAAGGCCCTAAATACCTATGCACCTATAAAGTTATTATTTTGGCTACAGCTTGCAAGTGTGAGAACACTGTGCATAAATAAGGTAGAGAAGGATTCCTGGCCCACTTCAATCTCAGATATTGTTAATGTCATCAGAGTCCTGTGTTTTTCTACAACAGCTGAACTCATGGGCTGGCAGGTCAAAAACCTGCCTGTGCACTTTTCAACTCACTCTGAAATCCCAGGTCTGGGAAAACACTCAGGAAAATCTTATTTCCATTTGCAAGCTTCCTTTCGGGTCACATTGTTACTTTGGCAAAAGCAGGCAAAAAGCTAAGCATCTGTCAAATGCTTATAACTAGCTTCATCAGCTAATTGACAATTCTAGCTTTACCCTATAATTTTCATTAGGATAACAAAAAGTGGTTTTAAGTTTTTTGTAAAAGATCCATCGATCACAAATCCTTATTCACAGAAGCTATAATAAGCAGCAATATAAAGCCAAAACCATCAAAATTTTCCAAAATTGAAGGTCTACCTACAGAAACATACCCCCCTCAACACAGACCAAAAAAGCATGTTGGGTCACTATGATTCAAATATTTGTTCCACCAAAACCCAAGTTGAAAATGAATTGCACTATAACAGTACTAAGAGCTGTGACTTGTTTTTTCCTAATTCTTATTATTGATCCCTTGGGAATTTCCCATCATGCACCCCAATCCCCAATCCCACTCATTCCCCAGTCCTTCTGTGAACTGCCCTCCACCCTTATAGCCTCCCCGCAAAAAAAGAAAATTTAAAAAAAAGAAGAGAAAAGGAAAGACATTTCACTCCTCTATCTTCCCCCACCTCTCCATCAAGTATTCATTCACCATAGTGGCACTGGGAACTGCAGCGTGTCACACATTATACCTTTCTGCCCAAACTGCTTTACTTACAAAATGTTCATTGCAATGAGTCATTGGTCTGGTTTAAGTCCTCTGACTTCTGCTACACCATCAATACTGGACCCTAACAGAAACTTCTCTCCGATAACCTTCTGTTGCCCAGAGAGTCATAGAGATCCTGCACCTATGGTTCTGCAGGACCAGTCCCTTCAATGCTGCAGCAGATCTTGGATGGGTAGATGTTGGAGTATGCCCTCAAATCCTTGGATGCGGGCCTGAGTTGGTCAGTCTAGGCGTCCACCAGACTGCTCCCCATCAAGTGAGGGTCAGGGCCAGAAAAGCTCTGACTTTAAAGGTGACAATGTTCCACCTTCTTGAACAGGTCAATGCTGTTATTTGGGAAGTTGGTTTTCCTCGTCTTTTTTTCCTCGTCCTGTTTGCCTTCTCTCTGCTGTCTGCCATGTGATGTTTTCCACCACTTGAAGAACGTCAGAAAGCCCCAACCAGATGCCAGCACTTTGAATGGATCTCCCAAACTCACAAAAGCAGACTAAGTCAGTGAATGCATGTAGTGGGGTGGGGTGGGGGTGGGGTCAAATTCTCTCTGCTTGACTATCACATTGTCTTTAGTTAATTAACTAATATCCTGTTAAGCACTAGATGTTCTGAAATGTTAGAGAAGGTACAAAATCAGACAAGGTTCTTCTATTCACTGTGCTCACCCTTAGAGGGAAAAATCAAAAACAGAAAAAAAAAAAAAGTAACTACAATTCCATGTAGTGGGAGTTTTAAAAGAAGCAAGTAGACAATGCAGTGACAACATAGAGGAGGCATGTTTAGCTTCCAAGTCTGAAGGAATCTGAGCCAAAGTGACCTTATAGAGTACGGCTACGTAATACCCTGAGTTTTAATTCCTATCTCTAGACTGATTCTTGACAGAAGGATAAAGTCACAATTTATCACTATGTTCTAAAGTTTCTCTGTTTCAAGAATTCAATATGAATACTGTAACTAATACAAACTGGAAGTTTCATATCTTAAGGTAGGATTGAAGAAGAAAGAGATTAATTCATGAACGAACTGTTCTAATCTATAGCTACCAAAGGTACTTAAATCTTCCCCAAACAGCTTAAGACATTATGTAGATATTTTAACATATGGCTACAGATCTTGGACATTCCTCTCAGCAAGATGTGTTCTGTATCTCTGAGTCAAGAGATACTTACGTATGCTTTGTCACAAAAAGTAGATCATAATTAATACTAATAACTTTACATAGTGTGTCAGAAAGGGTCATGCAACTGCTATTACTAGACTATTCATGTGGGGAGCTCTGAGCCATTACGGTTATAAGTCCAGCTACTCTGAGATCGCTAAACTGGAGGGGCCACATATAGGATGCTCAGGTTGGGCTTCCCAGTTGAGTCCCTCCTTCAACCAACACTACCTGATGCAAAGCTTATGGCTGCAGGAATCATCTTGGAAGAGGATCCATCACCCCCAACTACTCCAATGCCAACTACTTGAGACAGTCCCAATTATCTGAGACACTTTAGTCATTGTGAAACAGAGAAAGAGTCACTTGCCCTCCCTTCCCATTCCTGATGCACCGTATCTGTGCGGATGAGGAAATGGCTATTTTATGTCATGGTCCTTTAAGGTGGCTTGCTTTCTCTTAAGATGAATGAAAGAAGAGCTGAAGGAGAAAGCATAGAAACATGGTCCCCAACCCCTCAAACTCAACAACTGGGATCCATCCCGAATTGAAAATGAGGTTATCCAAATGACCTTTAGCTTCAGGATAGAACCCCAAATCTTCATTGGTGCACGCTCATACCGGGCCCTCTAAGTCATGCTACATGGAACAACATTGAGAGGCATGGCTACAGTGACACTTGAAGGCTAACATCATCATGCCAGTTTACATATAAGAGAAAAAGGCAGGTGCTTAGAAGTTTCCAGGTGACAGCAAAGTCTCAATCCTTTTTTGCTAGATACTGGCTTGTGACAGTAAAAGATGTTTTAAGGAGTATATCCAAATGATCCAAGAAGTATGGGGCAGGGCTGTGACAGCCTGTTTTCATTAATACCAGGGTACCATTATGTGACCTGAATTTCTATGACATCTCTCTCCTCGGAAGTTTGCAAGTGTGCAATAAGTTGGAGCTTACAATGAGTTAAGGGCTGCGAACTTGCTGACATATGCTGGCGGCCAGGACAGGAACAGTCCACAGGAAGAGAACAAAAGAATCTCTCTCTCTCTCTCTCTCTCTCTCTCTCTCTCTCTCTCTCTCTCTCTCTCTCTCTCTCTTCTTTCCCTCTCCCTCTCCCTCTCTCTCTCCCTCCCCCTTCCCCTCCCCCTCCCCCCTCTCTCTGTCTCTTTCTCTCTCCTCAAATCAACCCCTATGCCATTGGGGCTTCCAGATCCTTTGTTATCCCACATTTGCTAAGACCTTTCATCAGCATTAAAGATAAGCCTGCTACTTAAAGTAAAATAGTACCCTGTTTAAGTTGTTAGTCTCTGAATTGTATTATATATTATATTTTTATTTAAACAAGTTTATTCTGATGGCCACATTGAATCTGCTCAATGCTCAATGAATCTTGCTTTTTGGCCTTTAGCCAAAAGGAATCAAAACTAGGTTCTGTTAATAGAAAGGAAGGACTGATTAGAAGTTTTAGATTTCAATAGATGTGCTTGTATATTCAAAAGACAAGTAGCTTCCCTGAAACATGACTGAAGAGTGTGTTTCTCCTCACCAGTGACTGAAGTTTAAATTTCAAGTAGTCACCATTTATCTTTATTTGGAGTACCCACCCATCCACCACCCTCCAAACCCTCCCTTTGCTGGAAGAATTTGGAGTTATACTTTATTGTAAATTGCACCCTTCCCTGTCAATCTTTGGGACACATTGAAATGTTAATCCACACAAGTTGGTCTCTGAGAACTGAAGGTCCAAATGGAGGTTAGCATAACACCCTACAGAGGTGATTTATCCAAACAATAATTCTGTTTCTTTAATGCAGAGTGATACTTTCTAGAAAACCAAACCTGCTAAATAGACAAAAGCTAGATTACAAAGTACATGATTTAAATTATGACTCTTCAGTAAGGGGGCCTCCAGGATGATGGGACTTGATACCATCTGGAACCTCTAAGTACTTGAAATTATATGACTGTATTACAGGACTGGCCTATTACTAAACATGAATATTTCAGTTACGAATTCAAGTGACACCCTTCCTCAAAAACTCTTCCCATCCTCATTCCACTCAGCATCAGTATTCCAATACTGAGTGATGGGCACTGCGACCTTTGGGCCTTCTCAGAGCTGTTGACTGTCTCCCAGGTCAATTAGCTAACTGTAAAACAAAAGCCTATTAGTTAGTATCTCTTCTAGAGGAAGAAAAAAATGTGTTTTCCAAAGACAAATTTCAATTTTCCCAACTAACTACTCTAGAAAAAAAAATCACTTTCCCTTTTTAGAAACTTTCTGGATATTTTGTTGTATCATAATCTGTAAGCCTAAAGAACAGGCTAGACCGCAGCCACTGGCTAGCCTATGAATAGGCTCTTGTTGGAAGCTCCATGACTCTTCCAAGATAGAAGTCCTGGGTACTGCACAGAGCTTACCCCTCACTGCCTGACCTATGGCGAGTCATCTCAGACCTTTTCAGACCTGTTCCCTCCTCTCCAAAATTAAAACAAACTACAGACTCTTGCAAGTGGTTTCTATTTAATGCTATAGATGATGGGTCATTGTCCTTGGGCATTCAATTCTTGTTTTAACATGAATGTCATCTATTTATCCTTTTAAATGATTCAAGGAGCTATTCTTTACTGAATTTCCATTGTATGCCCAACGGACACTGAACCTACATTCACAGATTCCCAGTTTAGTTGGGAAAATGAGCATGAAGTCAAGTGGCATCCCCAAGCAGTGTGTAGCCATTGCTATCTATGTTAGTCATTCACTGCTCCAAGGCCAGTTTTGAAGTCCAAACAGCAATGGTAATGGCAAAGTAGCTTGGGCACCACAAGTATTCAGAGTTTATATAATATATATGTTATCTGTTCTGTATTATTATATATGTTATGTATAGTATATATGGTACCTTAAACTGTAAATATTCAAAACCAAGCTTCTTTCCATGCCTCAAAAGGGACTCTATAATCCAGAATGTTTCCATAGCTGTGTCCCCAAGTTCCTCTGAGAATTTATGTGGTTGATGAAGAACATTTGTGGTAGAAATGCATAGAGACTCAAAGCAAAACAGCCAGGTATTAAAAAAAATGCAAACGTGGTGTAAATAATACAAGAGCCCTGGAAGACAGCCAGGTTTGTATTAAGAGGATTGCTACTGGTTAGGTAGAAATAAGACTGATGCCTGCCTTGGGCTCCTCATGATGTGGTATGTGATGACACTGTTTCAAACTGGAAAACACATTAGCAAGCAATTTCCAGTGTGCCAGCTTCCAGCCCCAACCTAGGAGGAAGGAGGAAGGAGGAAGGGGGAGCGATGGTTGTAGGGACACTTTAGCATTAATAGCATTTACAGCCTCTAGCGAATCAGGAGGACTTGTGGCATCAGTGGAGCAGTCATTGGCAGCATGAAAAGATCTGGGGAAAGATGGCCTTTATGGAATTATCCAACAATGGAGAGCATCTTTGGGGTCCAGCTCAGAAGCTAGGTCACCATACCCCACATCTCCAGACTGAGTGTGTCACAGTGGCTTCATGAGCTAGAGAATGTGCCATGACATTTCTTCCACTGTACTTGTAATACTTAGAGAAATGAGACCCCCCCATCAAGACCCCCCATCAAGATGCAGCCAAGACATCTTGCATACAGCTATTTCTTCCCAAGATGGCAGAAAGTGTCCTCTCTCATAGCTGACCATCTTTAAAGCCTGTCTAAGGCAAAGTGTGTCCCAAAATATTAATATGAAAAAAATAAGATTTTAACCAACAGAATTTTATTTTAATCAAAGTCCTTGGAACACTGAGTTAGTCTTTCTCAAACTGACTTCCTTGCTGTAGTCATTAAATTCTCAAGTAGGTGGTAAATATAAAGGTTGGCTTGGCTTCACTATAGGTTTTTGATTCCAGGGACTCTGCATTCATTGAGCATGCTACATTTTAAACATTCTTTCAGGGATGTCCAAACTTTGACATTGCATTATGACATTGTCAACTGCAATCATATTGGGCCATGTTCATAGCTATCCTGCGCTACACGTGGCTGGAAGATGACAAGTTGGACACACCTGGATCTAAGAGAAACCTGTATTGTATTTCCCAGGGTGAAGAGTTGGGCATAAAAGTGATAGGTTTTTGGGGGGATGGGGGAGGTTCCTTCAAGAAGCCTGGAGCCATATAAAGATAAGGCCTCTCCACATCCTCGGCTTAAGGAACAAGAAGTCCCTTCCTAGACACATAGCTGCCAGCTTACCCCAACCCTAGCTGCCTCTCACCCTGGCCTCCTGGGCCTCTCCCTTCAGCCTGAGAGTTGCTTCCCATGAGAGCGCTGAGCTGCATGCACTGTTAGGAAACCACGCCCTCATCCTGCTACATAAGCTTGCTATGTTTTCTCTTTCATGTTGAAAGCTTGCAGTCAACAAAGATAAACCCTCCACTCTCGGGTTCACTGAGCAGCTTTCAAAGTCCCTGTGACAACACTGTGGCAGAGATCTGCTTGGCACTCAGGCACCCAGCATTGAACAAACATGCTTTTTAGTACTGTGGCTTTTATCTCAACAAAACTCCCAAATTGAGCCTTTTCTCTGATTCTCAATTGACAAGGGCTTCTGATGCCACCATTTACAAATCTCTGGTCTGAAGAGTCCATGTGAGTAACTCAGGCTGTGATCCTGACTGTCATCCCTGAGCCCATAGATGTTTACAGAGGGTGAGCTGCTTCCGTGTGATTAAAAGCGTTACTAATTAAAACCTGTTACCTTCCTAAGGGCAAATAGAGTCTCCTCTTGAACGGCATGTCTGTCCCATTAGCATTAATGGAAGTAACACAAGTGCATCAAGAGGATGCACTTGGGTCTTTGAACTTAAGTCTACTTCAAAACTGAAACTGATATATACAATGGTATCATTGATGCCATTAAAAATCATTATGCTTTACTGCAACTTTTATAAAAAGTAGTTGTAAGCTTCATGAAATATAGTCGGCTCCTGGGAGTTGGGCATTATTAGGCAAAGACTGGACATGATAAAATGAATTACACCGTAATACTTGAAAATATATTTTGTCCAAGAGAATTTTTCAGATCCCCGCCAAGCTTATGCAAGGCTCTGTGTTCACAAAGACGGTAAGCTTGGGTAGAATTTTGGTGTACTGTACCAAAATTCGGTAAGGGATGCAACTCGGTGTCTGTGTTTACAGTGGTGTGTAGGGAGTAGTGTCTTAAAGTGCTGCTGTAAACTGCCATTGCCCTGTGACTCTATGAGAACTTTTATTTGCATAGTCCTAAATGTTTTACAGGCATCATATAGCTGATGTACTAATTACTTTAGAGAGAGAAGGGAAAGAGCCTTTTCCCCTGAACTGTTCAACTGAGTCTTAGAGAACAATATGAAGATCCAGGTGAGGGATAAGTAAGAAGAAAGGATTTGGTAAACCACTTGAAATGCCAGACTTGAAGGACTAAAGCTGGGAGGAGCCAGGGGCTGCACAATTAGCTATCAGACAGCTGAGTGTGAGTGATAGCCTGGATTTGTGACCTCATTAGTCATGTGACCATGAGTACGTTTAATGGTTTTTCTTATGTGTGGAGATTGCAAAGCAATAATTCATGTGGTTATTGCAAAGATTAAATGACTTGGTATGTATGATGGTTTGAATAGTGCCTGGCCCAGAGTATTTAGTAAATGTTAGTCACCTTATTAACCTTTAAGTCCAGCCATGGCTGGGTGACCCATGGGGAAACAGTGGGGTTTGGGGGGCACTCCAGGGCAGAACAGACTGTGTTTCTTACTCTAATCTCCCCAAAGGCAGTTCCATGTTACTCTCTTCATGGACAAAGTTTCTCGGCTCTCTAAAATGCAAGTCCCTGGAGAAAGTAACGCATAGTCCATGTGGATGGTGACACATACCATAATCTTCTTTCCAAATTGCACCTGCTCTGGGGAACCCCCCAGAAGGGGTAGACCAGATACCCTGTTTGGTGCCTCCACCACAACCTGGAGACAGCTTGCTTTAGACTCTACTACTGCTATGTGCATAATTAGCCACACATTCCATTTCCCTACTAAGAAATTTTTTCTGTTGTTTCTTAATCAGCCAAGTGTCACAGGAACTAAAATTTCCAAGGTCTGAGATCACAGAGCTGAGTCTGCAGAAGGCTGGGGTATACCTCTTTGTACTGTCTTTTATGTAAGTGGCTCACCACCTAGTCACTGAACAGGAAAGAGGGTACCCAGGAAGAACTTCTTCTATCTGTTAAGAACATCTCCTTAATTTCCAACGGAGCATTTTCTCTCCTCTGGGCTCTGTGGTATCCTCTTCCCTAACACATCTCACATTTCACTACAATCATCTATGGTTTTCTCCACTGAACTGTGAACATGTAGAAAAGACAGCATATTTTACCTTTATACTAGCGTGGTGTCAATAATAGTGGACACCCAAACATTTATGAAATAAAAAACTTCGAGGCCAGTGAGGCTGGCAAATCATCACTTAGAACCCTGAGTCTTAAAAGCATTCTCACAGCTAATTCATGCTCAGATACTCACAATCCACCCCTCTGTGTTCTCGGGGGTAACTTGATTGGCTTCAAAGTTGCCTTCAGATTTCTTAGCTTTCAAGCAATTACACAAATGCTAAATCAAACATTTTTTTATTTTTAAATGTCAGCAATAATAAACCAAGCCTATGTTTGCTTTTTAAATGTAATGAAAGTAAAATTAGACTAGCAGATCAATTTTGCAGATTATTTTTTATATCTTGGGATTTAAGCAGACTAACAAAAAACCATGGTCCCCAGAAAGCTTAAGTGTTCAAAAGCTCTAGCTTAATAAGTTTTTCTTATATCTATTTAGCATCTCAATAAACCTTATCAACCTTCTTCCATTCCACTGGCAATTTTCTGACCTCCAAACTGAAGACTGGAGCCCTGAATTCTGCTCATGGGTGAGTAATCACAACAAGCCCATAGCAGAGCCTATCCCCAAACTACAAATACATCATCTTCAGCATTGTAAATCAAAGCCTCAAAAAGCATCATTTAGCCTGCAGCTAAAATTGCTTGTTTATCAGATGGTGCCTGGTTTAACGTGAAGCAGTCCCTTGTAAATCTCTGGGACCTTTTACAGCATAGACTTAAGCAAGCACATTGGCTCCTGGGAGGCTTTCTGAGAGCTTTAATGACTGGGGGCTGCTAAAAGATCCAGGCGTTGGTTTAGCTAAAGTGGCCATGGGTACAGTTTGGCTCCATTTTGTAAACTCACAAAGATAAGGCGTCTGCGGCCTCCAAAGGGAGCTCAAGCATTTGTTTCTTGGGGAATCTTTATATCCAAAGTGTTAATGTTCTTGTGGCTTTGGATATTTTGACCTTTTGTCTGCTAACTTTTGATTTACTGAGGAAGAGAGTTCTTCCTCTCAGCTTTATGGCCACTCAGGAAAGACAATGAAATGCATGTGACTCTGCAAACTAACATAGGAAAATATGAGCACCACACATATCACAGACGGTGGCAACACATTCCAGTTCCCCCAGCTGCATTCAGCACCGAGACCTCTGCAGTTACACTGAAGGCTTCTTCCTTTGCTGGGGCCGTTAATACTTCATAGTTCACTTCAGACTCTGCTGGAGGCTTGCTCACCTCAGCATTCTCCTTCTCAGAAAAAAAACAGTTGATAAATTCTGGCCATGTAGCCAGAGGTAGCAAAGGGAAATTGTCCACCAAATTCCCACTGGTTTCAAAACTTAACTGCTAAAGTCATGAATAGCTTATTGACTAAACATACCACCAAGGACCCAGGCTGCCCACCAAGTATTCTTCTGATGGACAATAGGAGTGCTGGGTGCAATTCACTAATTAAAGAAATCTTTCGCACATTCTTTCTTATGTACCTTCTTTCTGATACAAGTTAATTAAAGTACTCTTCAAAACCCTCACCTAACCTGAGAGTAGCTCCCTGGAGAAGTAGAGCTGAAACAAAGCACAAGCCAGGGATTCATCTCTTGTTTTCAGGCAATAATAAATTCTCTCCATGTTAATTTTATGAGTATAGTGTTTGAGTTTTGAAACATGGCCTTTTATCCTTAATGCTGTTCCTTTTCCTGATAAGACATTTTGCTTTTGCCTTTGCCTCTATTTGGGGCCAAGAGCTTTGTTTAGGGGTTTTGTTTGTGGTTGCTAGTGTTTTCACTACTCTGTAAGCAAGCACACTGCTGTGGGGAAGCTGTTCTCCACTTGGCATCCTTTTGATGAAGGCCATTCAAGCTGAGGACTCTTGAGGGTAAGTATACAATACTTGTCATAAAAGCTAAAAATATGTGCACCTGTTGCAACCTGCTGAAATCACAAGCTGGCACAGCACTTGGGAAATAAAGCTAAGTGACCCATATACTTCCTGCAAATAGACTTTAGACATTTCTTCCTCCAAACCCAGCTTGAAAGACACTTTGTTATACCTAGGCAAATTAGAAGGCAGATGATGTCACTGAGTTCCTGCATGATTTTTTGTAGCGGTCTTGCAGTGAACTTGTAACGATGGTCACACCCCTTGGGTGTGGCCTCAGGCAGATGGAAGGGGAAGGAGGGACATTTGAGGAGAGGCTTTCCTTTGCGCTTGCTTTCTGGTGGGTCAGCTGATCCGGTAGGGAGGGCAGAGAAATGCTCCCACAGTTCTTTGTATTTTTCTGTGTAATTGTTCCCCAATAAACACCCATTTTTCATTAATCTTGGGTCTAGTGAAATAATTACATCTTTGCCTTCAATTGGCACCTGACATACTTGGGTGGGCCCCTGCAACTGCCCCACATGGCTGGCTGTATGTACAGCCCACCGCTTTTATATTTTGCTCCGACCACTGAGTTTACAGTTTCTGTGACCTGTCCTGGGAAAAGCCGGTACTTCGCTGTGCTCTTTGCATGGTGTGTATTTGCTTGTGCACGCCCATGGAAAGTAGCCCAAAGCTTTGAGTTACAGGGGTTTTTCTTTCCACTTGAATTTGCTTGCCCTGCTATAAGGTTCCCTACAAGCCAACAATCACCCAGATCTCCATGTTCCAGGAATCTACTTAAGGTAAATTGACTACGCCACAACAATGCAGATAATAATACTATACAGGGAGTACAAAACCTTAGTTTCTTATAGGGATGGGTGTAATGATAAATCTTTCCACCAAGCCGCCTGAGCCCCGCTGCCATGTAGGCACCCAAAATAACACACAGAGTCTTATATTAGGTTACAATGCTGCTGGCCAATTGACTAGAATTTCTTATCTTCTAGCTCAGCCGTAATTATCAACCATAATCATAAGACTTATCTTATGGAGGACACTGGCAGAATGCATGCTGTCTTGCAGGGATCAAATACTGGCTCTAGAGCAGAGAGCAGGAGGAAGAGAAGGAGCAAGAAGACAATTTCCTTCTTGTCCTTGCTTATATTCTGAGTCTGCCTGCTATGTCACATCCTGTCTGGATCTCTTTACTACATTTCCCAGAATCCTCCTTGACTCCTAGTCCCACCTAACTTGCTGCCTCATTGGCCGAACAGTGCTTTATTCAACAACCAATAAGATAAACATACACAGAAGGACGTCCCTCATCCGATGGGATTTTGGAAGAGGTTTATAACCTACCTGGAACATATTTATTATTCATGGAGGCAATTAGCTTGATAGCCATATAATATTCTTATAGAAATGGTTTGACAATAGAGTGAAGAATGAGGAACTTAGAGAAATCAGACAGACTTTTCAGACTGATAATGAGACCTTAGTAAAAAGGATTCACACCATTGAAAACAGCAATGGTGATTCAACAAACAGAATGCAAAATATGGAACATAAAACTGACCAACAGAAAAAAAAATTGTTCCATGTCTGATGATTCCACAAACAGAATGCAAAAAAAAAATGGGACATAAGATTGAAATACTAATAGAAAAATATTGTTCTATATCTGAGACTAATGACAAGCTAGCAGATAGAACATTGTTTGGGGAAGGCAAGCTACATACCATTCAGATAATCTCTAAGGATGAGAATATTAAATCTCTAGGATCATGTATAAATGAAGAGAACAAGAAACTGATTGAGTTAATGAAATCCTTAGAAGTTTATACTTCTAAGTCCAGGAAATTCAAACACTCAGAGAAACAATGGTGAATAGATCACAGGCCATAGAAAACATTAAAATTGATACACCAGAAACAGAGGTACAAACAATAGAGAATGAAAGGGATTTAATATTACCAGTACCTTTCAGAGTTTGAGATGACTTACCAAAGGTTGTAACATCATCTCCTATGATTTACCCCATTATTGTTACTGAAAAACCAACAACTGAAAACATCCAAAAGGATTCATTGAATGTCAATGGGAGCCAACATGTATGAAAGATTTAAAAGGTATAAAGGAATCGGCAGTCTCTTATGGCATACATTCACCATATGTGAGTCAATTAGTAGAGTCATGGGCAACAAGATATAGGGTAACCCCTGATGATTGGGGCCAATTAGTCTCAGCTGTCCTTGAAATTGGTCCTCAAATTGAATGATAGGCTTTATGGAGGGAAGAGGCCAAAGCACTTGAACATCAAGGCCAAAAGAAGGTTATAAGGCTCCCCAAGATAAAATTCTTGGTGAGGGTCTTTATGCTGATGCAGAGACTCAAGCTGCATATGATGAACACATCTTGTCCCTATGCTGTACAGCAGTTTTGAGTGCTTGGGATAAGATTCAAGAACCAGGGGAAGGAATTGAGTCCTATACTAAGGTAGAAAAAATGTTTGAGGAAGTAAAGGAAGTTTTACCTCCCTGGGAATTACAAATTGCTCCTGAAAAAAATACAAAGAGGAGATTCTATCAATTATTTAGGATATAAAAATAGGTCTACAGAAAATTATACTGAAAAAGTACAGATCAGGAGGGATCCATATCAGACTCTGAATGATCTTCAAAAATTGCTAGGAGAGATTTCCCAGCAACAGACTATGATCTAAAAAATTTGGAAAAGACCCTAAAGGGGGACAAGGACTTAAATAGTCCAAGAATATTATCAAATGAAGCTGAAAAAGAATTAGAATGGGTAGAAAAAAAGAATACTAGAGGCATATGTGGAATGTATGGATCCAAAGCTCAACTGCATTCTGATTATATTACCATCTAGGGAATACTCTTCAAGAATTTTGATGCAGAGGGAAGATGTCATACTAGAATGGATATTTCTACCACATAAACAAAATAAAAATTTAAAAAATATATAGAAAATATTTATGATTTGATTTTAAAAGGAAAATTAAGACTTTGTCAACTGACAGGAATGGACCCAGCAGAAATTATAGTACCTTTAACTAATGAGGAAATTTCCACCTTATGGAAACATAATGAATACTGGCAGAGAACTTGCAGTAACTTTTTGGGAATTATTGGCAACAATTATCCCAAAAGTGAGAGGATAAAATTCATAAGGAAAACCACTTGGATCCTTCCACACATTGTAAGGAAAACACCATTCTCTGGAGTACCTACATTCTACACTGATGCAAACAAATCAGGTAAGGCAGGATATAAATCAGAAAATATAAATAGTGGTTCAAATCCCTTATTACTCTGTACAAAAGGCAGAATTGTATGCCATTCTCATGGTACTTATGGATTTTACAGAACCTCTCAATATAATTACTGACTCTCAATATGCAGAGAGAATCCTCTTACACATTGAAACTGCTGAATTTATTCCTGATGATACAGAATTAACTTCATTGTTTATACAATTACAAGAAATAATTAGGGATAGCCCTCATCATATATATATATCACATACAGGTCTGCTAGGTCCTCTAGCACAAGGCAATGATGAAATTGATGGTTTACTAATAGGAATTGCGCTGGAGGCTTCAGAATTTCATTAAAAACACCATGTGAATAGCAAAGGTTCAAAAAAGGATTTTTCATCACTTGGCAACAAGCCAAGGAAATAGTAAAAACATGTCCTACTTGGTCCTTCTATAACCAAATTCCTTTACCAATAGGCAGTAACCCTAAAGGTATACATAGAAATGAAATTTAGCAAGTGTTTTACTTTACAGAATTATAAAAATTAAAATATGTGTACCATACAATAAACACATTTTCAGGATTTCAATGGGCAACTTCTCTGAGCTCTGAAAGGGCTGATTCTGTTATTACACACCTATTAGAGGTAATGGCTATTATGGATATACCTGCACCAATAAAAACTGACAGTGCTCCAACATATGTCTCCAGTAAATTGAAACAGGTTTTTAAAAATATTATAACATAAAGGATGTTACTGCTACACCTTACAATCCTACAGAATAAGCAGTTGTTGAGAGATCTAATTACACTTTAAAGAAAATGCTCTATAAATAATCAGGGAGAACCAAGACCCCCCCCAAACAGATTACATAATGCTTTACTAACCTTTAATTTCTGAATGCTGATGAGAAAGGAAAAATAGACACAGAAAGACATTGGACAATAGAAAAAAACTTCTGAGCTAAATCAGCTGGTGTACTTCAAGGATGTATTGACCTTAATATGGGATCCAGGATACGTGTTACATTGGAGTAGGGATTTTGCCTTTGTCTCTACTGGATAAGAAAAGCTTTGGACACCATCAGAGTTGATCAAGATCTTGAACAGGAGAAACCTCTTGATGAGGAGAAATGATAGGTCGTCCACCAAGGCATATCCCACAAGTTGTATGGCGACCTCACAAAGGTAGGGGGAGTGATGATGATGATGATAGTGATGATGATGATGATGATAGCAATGGTGATGATGGTGATAATGATGATAGTGATGATGATGATGATGATGATAGCGATGGTGATGATGGTGATGATGACGATAGTGATGATGATGATGGTGATGATGATAGTGATGATGATGATGGTGATGATAATGATGATGGTGATAATGGTGATAGTGATGGTGATGATGGTGATGGTGATAATGGTGATAGTGATGGTGATAATGGTGATGGTGATGGTGATAATGATGAAAGCGATGGTGATGATGGAGATAATGATGATAGTGATGGTGATGATGGTGATAGTGATGGTGATGATGGTGATAATGATGATAGTGATGGTGATGATGGTGATAATGGTGATGATAGTGATGATGATGATAGTTTTTACAGGTGTATGTAAAGGTTTGATACCCAAACAAGCAAACTTTAAATTATTATATTAGAACCTTTTGTATACATTCTTTTATGACAAGAATTTGGATTTTTTCAGTTCCTTTCCCCCACATTAGTGTGTATTTGCACAATCTTGGTGACCAAGCATGCTACAGTGGCTAAACTCATCAAAAAAGAATACAGGACACACAGTGAAATTTTAATGTCAAAAAATAAACAAATTTTAGTCTCAAAATGTCCTATGAGAACTAGGAACCTACTTATACTAATAATGTTATACTAATAATGATGATGATGATGATGATGATGATGATGATGATGATGATGATAATAATAATAATAATAATAATAATTCCTATATATATGAGACTCAAATTTAACTGAACCTTTCATTTTATCTGCCTATCCTAATCATGCTGAAATTTATATACCAGTTAGCTGGGTTTGTCCTAGGTATGAGGGACTAAATCTGGATAGTGTCAGAGAAGCACAAATCCCAACAGGTAGAGCTATAGTTAGCTGTAGCTCTGGGGAAACCTGCCTTAGGATCCGTAGTGATTTGAATGAGAATGATCGCCAGGGGCTCATATATTTCAGTCCTTGGTCTCCAGTTGGTGAAACTGTTTGAGAAGGATTAGGAGGTGTGGCCATGTTGGAGGAGGTGCGTCACTGGAAGTGGGCTTTGAGGCTTCAAAAGCCCACTCCATTCCCTGTTAGCACTCTCTCTCTCCCCTGCCTAGTGCCTGAGGATCAGAGGTAAGTTCTGTACTACTGTCCACCCCCCCCTCCATACCTGCATGCCTGCCATCATGCTCCCTGTCATAACAGTCATGGACTCTCGTCCACTGCAACTGTGAACCCCAAATTAAATGAGTTTTTAAAAATAAGTTGCCTTGGTCATGGCGTTTTACAGCAACAGAAAAGTAACTAAGACAGTATCAGAACACAAGATTGGTAGGGACAGGGCCAAGGTGGCAGGATAAGAGCTAGAACGATGCTGCTGATCATGGAGTGTTCTAGGGCTGTGGGTGGGGTCGCTGCTGGAGTAAAGGTCACAGGAGACCAGCCCCAAGTTTTACTTGCTAGGCTGATTCCGAGAAAAGTGGTGAGGTTTGTGCAGCAGCTAGATGGACCTGGGATAAAGCCAGGAGACCGTGGTCAGATGTTCTCACAGGTAAGCTTCAGTAAGGAAGGAGTATTTTCATACGATGTTTGATATTTTCCTGGTGTAAAATCAGCATGAAGAGCACTGGCTTTCAGATCATAGAGTTCTGGGCTTGAGTCCTGCCCCTCCCCATGTAGCTGTGAGCCTGAGCAAACTGTGTTAGCCTTGGGACCGAGTTCCCTCTTCTGTAAACAAGCAGGATGCTGCTTAACAAGGGTGCTTGATTTTTAGAAAAAGAATTTCTGAAATTTTTAAGGCTGATCCGTCCAAGAGTAAGATCTCAAAAAGTAGTTCCTCTGATGCAATCTCGGCTTTCACTTTCTTGGTCTGAACTGAACATTACACAAGAAATCTCGTACTGGTTTGGATTTAATGGTATCCATTGACATTTTTTGATGAAAAATATATCACAAGTGATAGAATGGATCGTCATTGTTATCATCCTATTAAACCAAAGAATTCTTAGAATACTGTGCTGGCTGGTTTTATGCCAGCTTGACACAAATGAGAATCATTTGGGAAGAGGCAACCCAGTTCAGAAAATGTTCCTACTAGATTGGCTTTTGGGCAAGCCTATGGTTCATTTTCTTGATTGATGTGGGAGGGCCCAGCTCACTCTGGCAGTACCTCCCCTGGGCTGGTGGTCCTGAGAAAGCCGTGAGAAGCAAGCTAATAAGAAGAATTCCTCCTGCCCTGTTTCTTCCCTGTTTAATTTCCTGCCCTGACTTCCCTCAGCAATGAAGTGTGTGACCTGTGAGTTATAAGCTGAAACAAACCCTTTCCTCCTCAAGTTGCTTGTAGTCCTGGTATTTTATCACAGCATTGGAAACCCCCACTAAGATAAATCTAATGACTGAAGTGTCTTTGTACAGGCTATCATGCCAGTATTACTGGCAAGTAAAAGCTTCTCTGATTAACTGAATCTATAAGCTCCAAATGGCTTCTTATGGTTGAGCTAAGCTCGGGAGACAAGGCTACACCACAGGAAACTCATGAAACATGTGAACACTATATAAAGTACTGGATGGGAGGGAACAACCATCATTTGCATCATTGGGGTGACAGCGCCTCTACAAAGTGACCAAATGTCATTCAGGTAAATTAAATTTATTTATGAATGAATAACACAGAGGGTCCTGGGGAGAACAGGATCAGTTCTTGATCAGTTAGTGTCCCTTCATCATTCTTCATGCTGAGACAAGAAGGACATGTCACAATACTTCTCTATATTCATTCCTAAATGAAAGCAATCTATGATAAAGTAGACCTAGAACTCAACAGCTAAAGGAAAGTTCTGCTACGGAGATTTTGCACACGCTACTAAAATGGGTAGAATTTTTGAAAGCCTGTATACAAAGTAGTGCCATGTTTTTTTTTAATTATAATTTATTTTTATTTAAATTAGTAACAAGCTTGCGTCACATGTCAGTCCCAGATCCCTCTCCCTCCCCTTCTCCCCCGCCTCCCACCAAGTCCCCAAGCCCCTTTCCCATCTCTCCTCTTCTCCCCAGAGAGGCTGAGGCCCTCCTTGGGGGATCTCCAAAGTCTGTCATATCATCCCAGGCAGGGTCTAGGCCCTCCCCCATGTGTCCAGGCAGAGAGAGCATCCCTCCATGTGGAATGGGCTCCCAAAATCCATTTGTGCGCCACAATAAATTCTGATCTACTACCCAAGGCCCCATAGATTGCCGAGGCCTCCTCACTGACACCCACGTTCATGGGGTCTGGATCAGTCCTATGCTGGCCTCTGCCATCAGTCTGGGGTCCATGAGTTCCCCCTTGTTCAGGTCAGCTGTTTCTGTGGGTCTTACCAGCCCAGTCTTGACCCCTTTGCTCATCACTCCTCCCTCTCTGCAACTGGGTTTGTACATTCAGATATATATATATATATATATATATATAATATATATATATATATATATTGTCCTGGTAGAAGGTTTTTGGCAGTTTGATACAAAGTAAAATTATCTGGGAAGTTAATTTTTATTATATAATTTCAATTTTATCAATTTAAATAATGCCTCCATGTCCCGCGCGCTCTCTGTATTTCTCGCCAGCAAGAAATCACACACGGGACACTCGGATCCTTCTGCAGACAAGCTTTAATGCATCTTACCAGAGTGGAGACTGAACAGAGACTGAGCAGAGACTGAGCAGAGACATTGAACTAAGAAAACCATCCCTTATAAAAGGCTGACCAGCCGCCTGGGACGTATTACCCTATAAATGGCTTTAGCTCCTCAGGCTAAAATGAGCCACGGGATAGGCAGAGATCAAAGGAATGGAGATTACCCAGCGCCTGTGAAGTAATTTACACCTTGGTGTCTTCAGGCAGCATTATAATGCAGGAACCGGCTTCCTACATATCACCCTTTTTTTATTAATTAATGAAAAGGCTTTATATTATTACAAGCAAATAGGTCACCCATATGTTGAGGGATAGAGGCAGGGGTTGACCTTCCCAAAATCAAACATTAAGACTGTGTACGAGAGTCACCATCAGGCTGTCAGCTTGACCCGAAGTACTCCCGACCTGTCCTCTGCCGTTTTTTTGGGAAAGGGGGACTGGGGCAGGTAACCCTTATGTAGGTCAACGTACCTCCCAGAGAAGCCTGTATAATAGGCAACTCTGTGCGATGCCTATGCTCAGCATCCCTCTTTGGGGCTGCACAAACCAGACACTCTACCCTGTGCAGTGAGCCTAGGCTCCGGGTGTGCAAGAGCTGTCTGGCCGGCGGCCTATTGCTAGTAGCCAAAAATATAAGCGCTTGGATGATCTCTTGGTTTGAGCCCTGGAGCTTACATGCCAGCCAAAGAAGTAACAGCATTTCGCAGGCGGCTGCATCAAACAATTATATCCACCCCTTTTCTCACAGACCAGCCAAAAATTGAAGGTCTGTAGAGGCTCTTTAGGTTGAATCTTTTTGGGATCCACAGGGGATTCTCTTCATCCTGTGAGAAAACACAATATCGCTCCCCTGGATCTTATGAGAATAGGATCCGGGCTTCTCCAAAGATCAGTTAAGATATCTTTTCATTTTACCATTTCCTTTTGGCCTTTTAGTTTTTGAGGTGAGACGCTTGGCCTCGGTATGGCCCCCAGCGTTAATGTAAATGAGGCTTTAAAGCCCCAGGCATTCCAGGCCTTTAAGAAGTGTTGAATAGCAGGCATGGCCTTTTCCCCTATCAAAGACTGGGAAAGCCATCTGTAATTTTCTCTGTTCCTCTGATGGTAAGAAGGAGTCGGTTCCAAATAGTGGATGTGCTGATAGAAGTACACCCGCTGAATTAACAGGCGATGGCCTCATATTTGTTTTTACTTTTGGCAGCTCCTCCTCTAGCTCTGCTTCCTTGTTAGAGTCTAAAATCTCAGAGTCTGAGCTGTTCAGCTCCAAGGCTTCCAGTTTCGTTGTAGGGCAGAGGCTAGGTTCCTTATCTCTCCTAAATTTACCGGGGTGTGACCGGCCATTCCCCATTCTTTCTCCCTCCTTCTCTGTCTCTCCCTCATCCAGCTGAGCTGTTCCTTTTAAAACTTTATCTCTTGAGCTTTTAGAGTTATTAGAGCTATTAAGATTTAAAGCTTTATACACTCCCTTGTCAGTAGACATTCCAGGAGGTCTTTTTTTCTTATTTGTTGCTGTATACACTCCCTTGTCACTAGACACCCCGGGAGGTCCTTTTTTCTTATATTTTATTGTTAGGCGCGCCCCATCTCTCATTACATTCGGTTTCTGATATGTAATTCTGGACTTCTTTAAGATTGTTACAACAGTGAGAAAAGTCAAAATAGCTCCTAGTAAAAGCATAGAAGCCTCTATATTAACCTCCCACAATAGCAACATTCCCAAGCCAAAGTCCAGAAAAATCATACCTCTCCGAATTTCTCTCATTACATTCGGTTTCTGATATGTAATTTTGGACTTCTTTAAGATCGTCCCAAGCCAAAGTCCAGAAAAATCATACCTCTCCGAATTTACCATCCTGCAGTTCTGAATCCGCCTTGTAGCCAAGGGGTCTCCGAGGTGCTGGAGATGTTAAGCGTCCCGGGTTTCGGCACCATATGTCCCGCGCGCTCTCTGTATTTCTCGCCAGCAAGAAATCACACACGGGACACTCGGATCCTTCTGCAGACAAGCTTTAATGCATCTTACCAGAGTGGAGACTGAACAGAGACTGAGCAGAGACTGAGCAGAGACATTGAACTAAGAAAACCATCCCTTATAAAAGGCTGACCAGCCGCCTGGGACGTATTACCCTATAAATGGCTTTAGCTCCTCAGGCTAAAATGAGCCACGGGATAGGCAGAGATCAAAGGAATGGAGATTACCCAGCGCCTGTAAAGTAATTTACACCTTGGTGTCTTCAGGCAGCATTATAATGCAGGAACCGGCTTCCTACACCTCCATCCCAATTGCCTATAGGCAAGTTGGTAGGGCATTTTGGGCCCAGACCACTGTGAGTTGGCACCACCACTGGGCAGGTGGTCTTCGGACATATAAGAAAACAAGGCAAGCAAACCATGAGACACAAAAGTAAACAGCTCTCCTCCAAGGCCTCTGCTTCATCCCTGCCTCTGGGTTCTTGCTTTGAGTTCCGACTCTGACTTCCTATGATGTTGAACTGTGGTGTGGAAATGTAACTCAAATAAACCAAACAAAGCAATTCCCCAAGTTGTTTTTGCAGCAGTGGGTGTGTGCACACATGCATCGAATATGCACACATACACAGGGGGTGATTAGAAACATATACACCTTTATCAGAAAAGCATTTTCTCCAGCCATGCCATGCCCAGGAACTGCCAGAGGAAGGGGTGGTATAGGCGTGGAGGCTGTTAGCACCCAGGGCTATCTAGAGATCAGGTAGCTAGTTCCGGGGCGTGGGGAGGGAGGCCAGAACTGGTAGAAAAGCTGGTGATGGTAGTGAGGAACGACAGTGGCTATTTTTTTGTTTTTGTTTTAAAGCTTTCCTGAATCAACACATTTTCTCCTTTCTGGTATTTTTGGCTTTATAGAATTCCCAGTGGTAAGATACTGTATTTTGAAGCACAATAGATCACCCTGAATGAGGACTGCTAAGTGAATGGAGGACTCTCATGGCTGCCTCAATTGAATGGAGTTTATGAGTCATTACTGGCTCACAAAAGAATCGCCCATCTGTGCACACTGGGGAAAAAGAGGCTCGCTGAAGAGTGCTGATACGGGCTGATGCCCAGTCATAAGGCTTTCTGTGCAAGCTGAGCTGAAGCCCAGTGTCATCAACTCTGCCTCGGCTTTCCAGCACTGAGGCTATTCCACAATGTTCTAAAGCAGGTTGAGGCAGATTGGTGATGCCAGGATTTGAATTTGCTCTAAAAGCCATCTATCTGTGGTTTCTGTGCCAGTGGCACCACACATTGTATGATAATCCTGTTGGCTGGTATTCTCAACCCACTTCCAAAACAGCTTGATGATCGAAGCATAGTTCATCATGCCCACTACAGGAATTACAGTGTCTGTTGTGCATATAGAAGTTGTAGACTTGTCTAAGTCAGCAACAATACCTAATATTCATTGTACACATACTTTGTGCCAGAAATTGGGCTAAATGCTTTTACTTATTCAGTTTCAACTAATTCCAGAAAATGGTTTCTGTGTGATTAGTAGCCCCATTTTACAGAACAACGACAACAAAAAGTAAGTATTGGAAGTATTGCCCACCTCATCCCATCACCCACTCTTATCCAAAGTCATCTCTGTTATCTAAAGTTACCCAGTTCCTAGATCAGGAGGGATTTGAACCTCAGCGTTTACACACTATCTGTGACGGTTAATATTTGATGGGAACATGATAGACACATAGAAGAAAAGCCTTTGGACTTGCCAGATTAGGTTAATTGAGGTGAGCAGATGTCACCTACATGTGGGTGGTACCACTCAATGGGCTGCAGAATCCTAAACAGAATCAAAAGGAGAAAATGCATTGGTACTCTTCCATCTCTATTTCTTACTGTTGACGTAATGTGAGTGACCAGCCAGATCCACCTCTTGTTGCTTTGACTTCCTTATTAGGATGGCCTGTTGCCTTGATCTGTAAGCCAAAATAAACCCTTGCTCCATTAAGTTGCTTTAGTCAAGGTGTTCTGTCACAGCAATGAGAAACTAACTAATACACACCCTCTGTCCTAGTTAGGTTTCTATTGCTGTGATAAACACCAATGACCAAAAGCAACTTGGGGGATAAAGGATTTGTTTCATCTCATACTTCCAGGTCACAACAGTCCATCACTGAAGGAAGTTGAGAAAGGCATTTAAGTCAGAGATCTGGAGGCAGGAACTGAAGCAGAACTGTGGAGGAGTGCTGCTTACTGGCTTGCCCACTGGGAGTTTGCTCAGCTCCTCTCTTACATCCCAAGACCACCTGCCCAGGAGTGGTACCACCCACAGTGGACTGAGCTTTTCCGTATCAATCTGTAATCAATAAAATGCTGTCGCATACTTGCCTGCAGTCCAATATGATGGATACAATTCTTCAGCTAAGACTCTCTCTTCCTGATATGTCTTGGTTTGTGTCAAGTTGACAAAGTAGCCAGCACACTCAGTAACATTGGTAGAAGGAGAAAAATCTGGGCTATCAGTACCAGCTTACAGCCTTCTCTCCAGCCACTATAGTGAGTATGCACAGGGTGTGTGGAAGTGGGTGCAAGGCCATATGGCTCCTGAACACAGGACTCTATTGTGTCTGGATTAGGTATGTTGTAGAATGCTATTCAAAAGCAACAGGTCAAGAGCAAGCTGGATTTGGAGTTCAACAAGGTTGAGATTCAGCAGAACAGCTTTGTGAGTTTGAAAGAAACATTTTATCTGGCTCAGTCTAGTCTTGTCCCATATTAAAAGCAGGGCTAACTGTTCAGAAAAAAAAGTGTGCGTTTCTGATTCATTACACACAAGTCATCCCCATCTTGATCTGAACACACTGTCATCCGGAATGCCTTCTAAAAGCATCCTGAAAGCCTTTGCGTGTTGTCTTTCTTTAAATCATGCCAAGAATAAATGGAACTAGGTCATCTTAAAATTTTAAACTTAGAAACCAAATTATCTGAAGAGGCCAAGAGGACACTGTGAGCTGTAGATGGGACCCATCCAAAGCTGTAAGCATGGGTCTTCTCAGAGGCTTAGTCCAGGGATGAATCTTATCACAGTTCAAGGGCAGAGACTTGCCTGAAAACTCCCTGTAGAACCTTGGCTTGCACTCCTTGCCCTCTATACAAATACCACAGATTTTTCACAGTGTACAAGACTGGTGTGTGTTTAAGTTGTGATTTTCAAGATCAAATTCAAAGTTTGTTTGAATATACACCTCAGATATTGAGAGTCCAAGGACGAAGATGTGACTTTGATGGGAATACCAAACTAAATAAGTCCACCATATCCTCCTGACAACCACCTTCAAAGTACCCCCAGATACCTCAGGAGTTTTATGCAGTGCTCATTGCCATCTGCACTGTGTTCAGGAACTGTAGTATGTATGCGACTATCCATCTGCTCAGGACACAAGCCCGTGTCAGTTGATGTAAGAAACTGAGTAGCCTGAGGAAGCCTGTGGGGGTCCCAGAAGGCCAAAGTAATATCAAATATGAGTACTCCCTATTGAGCTTCTCTCTGTGGGAGGCTGAAGTTAATGATATATATATATATATATATATATATATATATATATATCCTGGGAGTATGATAGTCTGAGTATCTCCACTGCTCCAGCAAGAGGCTCTCCAGAGGCGAAGGCCTCCTGACAGCCAAGTTCAATTTACAGGCTAGAAAAAAAAATCTAGAGAGAGTATATGTGAGTGCAAGTCGACATGTGTATATGTACACATGCATGGTGTGTGTGTGTGTGTGTGTGTGTGTGTGTGTGTGTGTGTGTGTGTGTTTAGACCAGGAGTCCACCTCAGCTGTTGTTCCTCAAACACCATCTGCTTGGGTTTTGAGTCAAGCTCTCAGTGGGAAATGAGGTCCTCCAAGTTCACTATGCTGGCTGGGCGACAAGACCCAAAGGTCCATCTGTCCCTGCTTCCTTGGCACTAGGATTACAAGTGGCGCTACCATAACTGTTTTTTGCTTTTGTTTTAATATGGAAATGCTGGGGGTTGAGCTCAGGTATTCAAACTTTTCTTGGCAGACACTTACCGACTAAGCTGTCTCCTCAGCCTCTGATCTAGAGTTGTTTTTTTTTTTTTTCAATGAGAAATAATAAGGTTAGGTATGTATTTAATAGGCAATTAACAACTTAGGTAGTGGTGAGGACATAGGAATATAATGCATTAACAGCTTTCTAAGCACACAGTGTTAATCAAACAGTATCAGTCACATAGAGATCAGGAAGGAGCAAAGGTACCATGGAAGGGACTAATGTATTGCCGATTATTGTTTTTGTTTTTTTTTTTTTCGGACAAAGTCTTAACTATGTAGCACAAATTAGTTTCAAAATTCACTACAGAGCTGACTCTGGCCTCAAACTCATGATTCTCCTGCCTCAGCCTTCTGAGTCCTAGGATTATGGGCACGAGCCACAATTATCACACGGATTTGAATCTTTAACCCAAAACTTTGAAAGGCAAGAAATCTCTAAATTCTTTTAAAAGGTATATTTCTTTTAAAGTTTTTTAAGGCATATTTTTCTACTAGGAAGAAAATCAAACCACTTTTTATCAGGGACCACTGAGAAAAATATTCACCCATCATATTCATCTTTCTTTTGCATGGGCAGGGATCTGGATGTTAGCAGTGGTCCCCAGCTGAGCTCTTACAAATTGACTCCTCTCTATGGGCCCTGAATCTTTCAGATTCACTGTGTAATGGAAAGAGGCCAATGCCATGCCCACCTGGAATAAAAACAGACAGGAAACACCACACTCTAAACTCCTTGGGATCTTTTACCTTCTAACTCTCCAGATTTTAAAAGCACAGTTTCTCCAAGAACTGTTAGGACAAAAATGTTCAAGCCAGGTGGAATAAAGCACATATCTATAATCAAGATACTTTGGAGGCTGAGGGAGCAGCATAAGAAGTTCAAGACCAACCTGAGCTACATAGCAAAACCCTATTTCAAAAAAAACAGGGGCAACGGAGAGGGGGAAATCACCTTCTTGTGTTCTAAATGAGAAATGAAATTTCATGTGGTAAAGACTTTGGAGATACTGTGTAAGAAGGTCATAAACAAAGAAACAATGGCCTATAGCCAGGGTGACATGTTTTTGAGTAAACTGTATCATCCTTCACCTCTCATGCATAATTACCTATTTCTGTGTATATTCGTTCTTTTCTTTACTTTTTCTTTCTTTTTTTCCTGTGACAAGGTTCCTCTGTGTATCCCTGGCTTTTCTGGAACTCTCTCTGTAGACCAGGCTGGCCTTGACCTCAGAGATACAGATCTATCTGTCTCTGCCTCTTGAGTGCGGGGATTAAATGTGTGCACCACCACTGCCCAGATCTTAGTTAATTTTTAATTACTATAACAAACCACTATGACAAAGGCAACTTACAAAGAAGTTTAATTGGGTGATGGTTTCAGAGGGTAGGAGTCCATAATGGCAAAGACATCATGGCAGGAACAGCTGAGAGCTCACATTTTGATCCAAAATAAGAAGGCAAAGAGGAAACAGAGAATAGTTTTTTGAAACATAGTCTTTTGAAACCTCAAAGCCCACCCTCAGTGACACATATCCTCTAACAAAGCTACACCTCCTTTCCAACAACTGAGAGCCAAATGTTCAAATGTATGAGTGTATGGAGGCCATTCACATTCAAACCGGCACACTGTGTAATGAATCACCACAGATTTGGCAACCTGAGACCATACACACTTCTGGTCTCATGGTTTCTGTGAATGAGGAATCCAGTGAACCTCCTCTGGGTCCCCTGCTTGAGTATTTCTCACAAGACCCAATCAAGGACCAGCTAGACTTCCAGTATCATCTGAAGAATAAAGAGAGGAAGGACCTACTACCTCCAAACTTTCTTCCATTTCTTTCTTCCAAGGCTGTTATGCTGACTTGGTTTCTAAGTGAACACTGACAACTTTAAGCCTATGTCACAGGTATGTAATTGTAGAGGTCTTGCTGAGAAATCCTTTTGAAGATGGCCATGGTTTAAGGCACATAAAATGTCTGCTTTGTGGGAAGAATAGTTATGATCATTAACAAAGAGACCTTCACAACACAGTAATTTTTTTCATAAGCTGACAAAGGAGAGACTTTTACCCCAAGATAGAAGCCACAATCTTACATAGCCACAAAACTGGCATGCCGCCATCACTGTTGCTGTATCCTGTTGATTGTGAGCATGTCACTGAGCCAGCCCACATTCGAGAAGAGATATACACAAGATTAGAAAGAAACAGGGAATACTAGGGCTATCTCAGGCTATGTCTATCACATCTCACATTTGTAACAGACTGATATCTGAAATCTCCATTTCACAAGACTGTTTCAGGAACTAGTGTGCTTATTTATACAAAGAGAGCAAAAGGGTGCCTGGCACACAGCAAGTCTGCAGTAAATGTCAGCTACCGTTACCATTCATTTTATTTCTTTTTCTTGCCATTTCATTGTTATATGTTATAAGCCAACCTCTTCTAGTTTCTCATTAATCCATAAAATAAAGAGTGTAAGGAAATCACCAAAGTCAGGCATGGCAGACCCAGCTGATTGGCACAGATGCATCCATACTGCTGTCCCACACTACCCCAAGATCTACCTGAGAACTCAGAAGTGCTGGTGAAAATGGAGGTAGAAGGCTTTCTGGTTAAAACAGGAAGAATAAAGTGCTTCATGGTGGAAATGTAGGTCTCAAATGCTATGGCCGTCCTCTCAAAAGTAACTACTTACTTAGTCTTTAACTGATGCATCTACTTTCTGTTTGCCAGTGTTATCCTAACCACAAGTTCATTAAAAATAACTGGAGGGCCAGTGAGATGGCTTATCAGGTAAAGGCACTTGTCCCCAGAACTCACATGAAGGAAAGAGAGAGCCAACTCCTCCGAGGTGTCTTCTGACCTCCACATGTGTGCTAACACACACACACACACACACACACACACACACACACACACACACACACACACACATACACACCACTAAATAAACATGTAAATGAATATATATATATATATGAATATAAATGAATATAAATGAAAAATATATATGAATATATATTTCTAAAAAGAACCTAGAACCCCATGACCTGTAGGATGCTGCCTCGCCTTCACCCACAGAACATTTAGGAGACATGGATTCTTGATCTTGCTGCTACATGGAGTAGAGTTGGTTGTGGAGTTGGTCTGCCTCATTTTAAGAAATTCCACTGCATAAAAGTGCAAGCCTTGAATTTTGCCAAGTTTACACAGCTAATAAGCATATTTGTTTCCATGAATAGCATTCATGGTCCGTTTTTCTCACACACTGTACTCCTTTAAGCATTTATGAGGCTAGAAAGTACATCGATGAATTTAGGGCCAAGAAGTAAAACTGAGTTAGTCATGCACACAAGTAATGATTAGATATTAAACAAAGAATTAACTAAAGAAACCCCAAAGTTATCATAAAGGGAGTTTTCTTTTTGTCTACAGTAGATATAGTAAGTTTGTCCCATCTCATTTCCTTGTACAGACTATGAAATCCTGGATCTAAATCAACCATGTTCCAGGCACTTTTGAAGCTCTGACATTTTGTCTGATGTTAGCCATAAGGCAAATCTAGATGTGCTTGCTGAGTGACTAAATGTCGGATGCTCAACTGATAGGTTGTTACACTGACTTATTGGCCAGCCGAACAATGTTGCCTAAAAGGTCAAAAGCGCTGGTTTTTAAGTATGATCATTGTTCTCAAAATGGACATGCATTTGTGAGCTGATCAATAAATACAGAATTCAGCAAATAATGCTATAATGTATAGTTATCCATATGCAAAGAAATGAATCTCAAGCTAAATCTCACACCTTGTGCAGTCATTAACTCCAACTGTATCATACCCTTAACGGCAAAATGGAAAAATACAAAACAAACAATACAAAATTTTTATGGTGGGTTAGCTAAGGAACTCCTAGATATGTCAAAAAAAGATCCTTAAAAAAACAGACTGCAAGATTTAAAAACCTTTACTGGTTGAAAATTAAAAGGTAAATCACATGTTTGACAAAGGACTTTGTACTAGCTGTTGTTCTGTTGCTATGAAAGAATATGCTGCCAAAAGGCAACTTAGAGAAGAACGAGTTTACTTTGTCTTAGAGTTTCTTATGGTTCCAGAAAGATAGAGTTCATCACGTTGGGGAAGACAGGACCGCTGGAACATGAAGTTGGCCAGGCAATCATAGTTGATCCACAGATGGGAAGCAGAGGGAGAGGACAGGAAGTGACAACAGACTAAGAAAACCTAAAAGCCTGTGCCCAGTGATCTACTTCCTCTAGCAAGGCTCCACCTCCTAAAGTTTCCATATAGTGTTCCCACACAACTGCACCAAATGGGGACCAAGTGTTCCAATACATGAACTTCTGGGTAACCTTCTCACTCAAACCACCACAGACTTGTCCCCAAAATATGTAAAAGATTCAAAGCTTAACAATGTGAAAACAGAATAGTTGAAAGTGGGAGAAAGACTGAAGCAATTACTTTACCAAAGAAAGCATATAGTGGGAGAAAGATTAGAGCAATTACTTTACCAAAGAAAGCATAAAGTGGGAGAAAGACTAGATCAATTACTTTACCAAAGAAAGCATAAGTACACACAGGTCCACATGGCCAGCCCCTAACATGCAACTTAAAGCCATATTGAGAAACCTCTGCACATCTACTAAAATGGCTGAGAAGAAGAATATACAGTCAATACAGAGAACTCCTGGGGCACTATCTATTGCTGGTGGAAATGCAAACGGTGGTGGTGCTCTGGAAAACATGCACTCACAATTTAGTCTAGCAGGCTAAGCCTACGGATGCAAAGGCAGTGTCAAGGCTTCCAGATTCTCACTCCTGGCTCTATCAATTACTAGATGCCTGATCTGTGAAAGGTCATTCTCCCTCTCTGAACCATCGTGTCCCCATATATGTGGTGCCCATTCCACCATGAGTTCATATTCTAATGGCAACAGCGGTGAATTTTCCTTTACCTTGTAATGTTTCCCAACCTCTGTAATATTTACTTTTCCCTCTCTTCTCATCTTTACAAAAGAAGAGATTCATGCCAAAGGTGTTTGGCAATAGTTCTTCACTCTCATATGGTGCAATGTGATATTTTATAATAAAGTTATAGTAAATCTATGCTAAAAGTAAAAGTTGTGAAGTCAGCCTGAGCAAAAAGAACCAGTTCTCAAGGCGGAGCAAAGTAAGCATATAATACCTGATAGAAACCACATAGGCCAGAACATTGGTCTTCAAAGGGATGAGAGAAGAGAGCTGTCATCGTGTCAACCTACATTTCCAGAACCATCAAGAACAGTTTCAAATATTAAGGTAAAATATATAGATCTTCTCAGACGAACCAAATCTGTTGAATTTATCAGCAGGTCTTTAAGATCTATGGAAGTTCCTTTAATGTGCAATATTTTCAAAAATGATGCAAGACTGGAATTTGAATTTAAGAAGGCAGCAAATAGACCTAGGTCCTCTACATGTATGTGGCAGTTAAGTAGCTTGGTCTACTTGTAGGACTCCAACAGTAGGAGTAGGGCTGTCCCCTAATGCTTTGGCTGGCTTTTGGGAACCTATTCCTCATACTGGGTTGCCTCACCCAGCTTTAATACATAGGGAGGTGCTTAGTCAGGGGGGAGGTGGGGGAAGGGAATGGGAGGAGAGGAGGAATGGGAAACTTCAGTCAGAATGTAAAATTAATTAACTAATTAGTTTTTTTTAAAAAAGGGCAACAAACATATGGAAATACATATAATGCATTTTCTATGTCTGTGAAAGACAATTGACTACTCAAAAACAGGCAATGTATTATGGCATTTTGAATATGTATAGAATCAAAGTCTGTGATGGCAAAAGCACAAAGAACAGGTAAATGGAAAGAAGGAATTAGACTGTTGGGAAAACAGGTGATGGGGTCCTGCATTAAGGACCTGAAGGTAGGCTGTGATAGCTGAATATAGAACCCTAGAACAACCATCGTAAAAACCAATGATAGAGAAGGATGGCAGATAACCTGCTCTATCACTTTTTGCCTTATTCCTGCCACACAGGGTCTCTCCCTGAACTCAGAGCCAGGCTGGTGTGGCCAGGAAGCCCTAAGGACCTTCCTATTTCTGCCCTCAACAGCACTGGGGTTACAGAAGTGTGGAACCACATCTGGTTTTTTACATGGATGCTGGACCCAAACTCAGGCTTGCACGGCAAGCCTCCTCCTCACTGAACCATTTCTCAAACTTGCCGGTTTTCTTGTCTGAAAAAGGAAGCCCTACCCATGTCTTCTCAGGAAACACACAGGCGTTTGTTGTGGTAGTCTGTTGGGATTTTGCTCTTTTTCAAGTTCAACTCAGGACATTTTGGCATGAAGACAGCCTGAATGAAGGACTTGGGCTTCCAAGCTGCTTCTCGAACATCCTGGAAAAGTTCCATGAGAGGTGGGAGGCTTGAAACAACATGATGTTTATGGGGGATTTGCTTTGCTTTGGATGCTGGGAATACAAAAGGAATATCTCCTACCCTCTTGGGAGTCCCATGTTGGATGCAGAAATAAACAGTCACCTAGCAACTAAGTAAATGACCCAAATATTCACAGAGAGTGATATGTATTGTATAAACACTAATGGATTAACAGAGCCAAAATAAAAATTCACTTCAGCAACATGCTTTCCTCCCCAATGGCTTTTCAAACTTAGGCCATACTATTTTCTCCTATAGTCTTCTCTTCCTAATTTCTATAAGAAAACTAAACCTTTTAAATGAGGGAACCCTATATTTAGCGCTACCTCTAACTATAATTTTCTTTTCTGTGGTTTTACTTCAATGGCTTCCATTGGTTTCAAACTAGGGCTGAAGACATTCCTTGGTTGATATAGTGCTTGCCTAGAAAGCCCTGGGTTCCATTCCCAGCACTGCCTAACTGTGTGTGGTGGCACATATCTATGATTCGAGCACTTAGGAGGTGTAGACAAGAGAATCGGAGATTCAAGGCCAGCCTGAGTTACATGAGTCCTTGCCTCAAAAGACAAACCAACAAACCTGTAGAGACATTCTGAAACAACCTGCCATTTCTGCTTCAACAGGAAGGTAGAGGAAGACGTGAAGAAGTACATGGGCTTCAAAATAGGAACCTGAGGAGGAATGCCCCAGCTCCCTTGGGACATCTTTCTTCACTCTCAATTCTGGGAGGGTCAGTCAGTAGGTCAGGTGGAAGCCAACACACCGGCTGAGCTGAGCAGACATCTCACCAAGATCTCTAGTGACCTCTGACTAACACAGCAATATTGACTATTTCTAAAGTCAATAAAAAATTAAAAAATAAAAAATAAAAAGTCAGTAAAAATTTTCTTCCAAGTCACCTTGGAAGACACTATTTTAATTAACTAAATAGTGTTGATTAAAAAAGCTTTCATGAATGCTAAGCAAGTTGCTTTGTTTGCTAGTGGCAACATCTTTCTGATGCCCTAGGTCTCCATCTCTAAATTAATGCTCTTTTCCCTGGACCTCACTGATGACTGGCAAATTATGCAAATATTTTCCCGTAAGAAATTAGATGATAGTCTCACTAATTCTTATAACTGGGTTTTATAAATAACCACAAGCTACAGTTTGATTTAAAAATATTGTCCTTTGGCTCTCTGAGCAGTGTTTCTGATTGTTCATATTACCTGGAAAAGTAGATGTCCAGGGATATCAATGTCTTCCAACTAAAAGCCTATGGCGAAGGATTTCAAATAAGCATTGGGGATTAAGCTTTGATGAAGAAAGTCAAATCATAGCACAGTGTCCACAGACCTTTTCAATGGGCAGCATATGAAGGTACTTGTTTCACGTAGGTGTTCAGCAAGGGACATCAGAATAGGAGAATTTTTTTATCAATTATATGGATACGTTGACTACAAAATGTGGATGTCAGTCAGTCTCCTTCTCCTTGTGAATGCTTCTGCATTCACAAAGAACAAGAATAAAGGTGTGGTATAAAAAAAAATGTTGTCCTTGACCTAGGTCACTTCTAAGTACGAATGTGTTAACCTTTATATCAAGTCTATGGAATCAAGTTACATTCGGAAGCACAGGATTTTTCTAGAGTAATAAGCAACTGTGCAAAACCTTTAATAAGAAACTGATTTAGACCATCCCAGAAGTCTATTGTTTCAACAATCATCCTCTTCTTTTTACTCTCTGCACTAAAGCCTCTGAGATAGAACCATTTCATCCCAGCATCATAAATGAAAATGAACAGAAATTTGATTCACTAATTCACAAATACAGCTTCGAAGTCAGACTTCAGCGCAGCACAGCCATTTAAAAAGAAATCAATGAAAGGCAAATGACTCAAAGTGGTTCACAATTAATCCACAAACTCGCTTGTGTTCTTTTACCCACAAGGGAACATTTTTTTTAATGCAAATTGCTCAAATACTCTAATTGTTCCAAAGGCATATCTGATTAGCAATCTTGATAACGTGCTTGTGTGCTTTTCTTGTCCTATTTCCTTGGATTTTGAATTTCAGAGCGGTGTGAATCCAGAGACAGCACAAACCCTGGTCCCACTAGACCAATGCAACCTGAAGCTGTAAACGAGTGGTTCTCAGCTCCAGGCCATCCTGGCTCACTTGACCCCTGTCCTTCCGGTGCAGGGAAGCAGGTTGGCTAGGCTTGGCAGTGAGGGAATGAAGTGCATCCATTGCTCGCGATTATTAGCTGGAGTGGAATGAGCCGCCTCCTTATTATGCAGATTAGCGGAGCTCTCAGTCCCAGCATATTGTGCAGATGCGGGCTAGCAGCTGCTCTTACAGATGGCGAGTACACAACTCCATTAGGCTGGATCTATTGTCTGCTCCTGGCTTGCGTGGAGGCTGGGGGCCGGCGCAGAGAAGAGAAATTGTTTCAGGACGAGATGTAAAGGCGCACACACACTCTTAAAAACCAACACCCAGGAGACTCTTTACGCAGCAGGGCCGACAGCACTCAAATTAGAAATCTACCCTAAATAAGGACTTTCGTATGTCACAATTAAGCTTGTGTATTTTTAAAAACAGATTAACCATTAAAATTGAGTAATATAATTCAAATTCTGCAATGCCACGCTATTAAATATCCAGATTAAAAACGAATCCTGGGAGATTCATTCAGAAATCTGCACGACATTCAGCTCCTCTGGGACCTTGTGTTTAGTTAGCTCCTTTACAAGGAGGCAAGTTTATCTTCCATAACATCAAAATGTGATGAGAAGCTGCATTAGGGGAGTTTGTCCTTTAGTGTTATTATTTATACTAAGGAACATCAGAGCGATTGGCTCAAGTTAGTCTGGAGTGAAAGCATGTATATGTAATGTCTTTGTGAGTGAGTCATATTTAAAAGTATTAGGAAATTGCATTGCTGCATAATTTTGGGTTTGGGGTAAAATAATTTGATTGCTATTTGAAGATACTAAGCTATATAGGGGCAGGTTGGTTTGGTTTTCAGCCTATGTTTGCCTGGTCTTCTAGTTCTGAAGGGGCCTAAAAGAACCAGAACTTTCAGAACAATGGCAGGAAGCTGCCAAAATGCCAGGGGCATTGTTTAAACTGCCTATCAAAATAAGTGTACTCTGTTAAGTACAGTTGATCAAAGCTTAAAAGATTCAGGTTAGAGGTAACAGCGGCAGATAAAAAGTGGTGACTCTCACCTACTGACCAGTCAATGCAGACAGCGGAATGAAATACTTTTAAAGCATATTTTAAGACACCTACACCTACTGTAGAATCCAGTTTATCAGTTCCAGAGGAAAAAGTGAAAAATGTAAATGGATTAGTCTAGAGTCATGTTTTACAAATTTTATTTTTTTGTATTTTTATACATTTTAATTAAAATATAATTACATCACTTTCTCCTTTCCTCTTTCCAGCTCCTTCCAAGTCCCCTTCCTCCAACTCCTTCCATGACCCCCACTCTCAAACTGTTAGCCTTTTCTTCTTCAAATATTATTGTTATGTGTGTCTGTGTATGTCTCTCTGTGTGTATGCATGTACACAGATATATAAATAAAATCTGCTGAGTCCACTTTTGTCAGTGGAGTGTTTGGTTTCAGAACTGACCACTTTGCATTAGACAACCAATTAGAGAGAAGCAAACTTCCCTTTCTCAGAAGTTATCTGTTGCCTTTAGTTCCTTGTCTAAGGATGAGACTTGTGAGACTTTCCCCCCTTCCAAGTTAGCATGTCCATTGATATTGCATTGTTTAGATCTTCCTTGTGCAGCCATTTCTATGACAGACTGTTCCACAGCCAACTTCCAAGTATTCTTGCTCTTATACTCTTTCTACCCCCACTTCTGAGATGTTCCTGAGCCACAGATGTGGGAGTTGTGGTGCAGATGTATTCACTCGGGTTGGGCTCCCCACGATTTGTTGATCTCTGCATTGTGCAGTCATAGTTCTATGTGATGGTCTCTATTTGCTGTAAAGAGTGGCTTCTTTGTTGTGGTGAGAGCTACATTGTTAGTGGCTATAAGGACAAGGTTTCTAGTGCAGTTAGGAATTACACTGTCTAGAAACGTGGTGGTAGCAGATTCTCTTGTAGGATCCATGACCTCAGTAGGCTTGGGAGATTGGCTAGGTTTCCAGCACCAGGCAAAGTTGCCCTCCAGTTCAGTGAGGCTGAGTCCAATTAGACAGCTGTTGGTTGCCACCAACCTGTGAGTGTCACTTACTGCATCTTTATGAATATTTTGCCATAGTGGTCATTGTTGTGATTCATAGGTGTCAAAGCTGAGTGCAACTATTGTTTCCCTCCCTTGGCAGCTTGCACAGAATTTTGTTGGCACAATGGAAACTAGCCTAAAGGAAGGAGGTTTTCATCTGAACCCTGTGTCCTAAGTGCACACTGTCTCCAGCAACAGGAACTTACCTTTAACCTTTGTGAGGCAACCAAGGGCAGCAGCCATGGTCTATATTGTTTTGGGAGTCACTTGAACTTCAATGACCAACCATTCTAAAGTAGATTTCTTGTGTCTGTTATTGGAGGTTTTTGTTAGTGTGTGGTTCTTGTGAACATTGCCAGCCCTGGTGGCATAACTTCCTTTACCATATTGTATGTATACACTCATATGTAGAGTGTGTGATTTTAGGTAAATATAAAATAAGATTCCTTGAGACTTTATCAAAACATCGTGGTGTTATTTGTCCCTCCCCCTCCTTATCCTTCTGTCTTGACTCCCCCCCCCATCCCAATTTGGAAGCCCCTCTATCTCCCTTATGAAGAAGTTTATCTTTTATCATAATAAACACACATACATACAATTTTTACAAAACGTGTCCCTTTGGCTCATGATCTATTCTGATGTGTGTATTTTAGTCTGCTCCTGTTTTCTAATGCTGATGATGGCATGCTTGTTTCCTTGGGGTTGGATGTGACTATCTAGGCTTAAAGCAAAGTATCTGTGATATCTTGCATAAGGTCCTTGCAGTACTGAGTCTGTTAACACTCCCTCCTGGGGGGAGAAAAGAGTCTCAAAAGACCTTCAGGAAGTCTTCACAAAATCCTTAAGAGACTCCTCCCCATGAGATTCCAAAAACCACTATATAAAATGGGAACATTTGCCTAGAGTGGTACCTTGCAGGGTGGCTGCCTACAAGTTGCCTGGGGAACTTCTTTGGGATAGAGTTGCCACTGACTCAGGCTTTTGTATGTAAGCCCAATAAACTCTACCAAGCTGGACCAGGACAGCATCCTTTCTTTAATGTGCCAGGGTCTCCCCCATCTAGGATGAATAGATATTTTTTATGTCTCCCCAGGAAATTTGCACAACACAGAATTAAATGAATTTTATAGCTATATCCATGACCTATAGTTTAAAAAGAACAAGACTAGACTATAGTTAAGCTGGTAGTATGTAAAGAATTGGACTGAGTGAGTGTCTACATCGGTGTGAAAGGTAAAAAGAAGTGTATTACTAGATCGGGATAGCAATCACACTTTCCATGACTCAGCAAGGAGGCAGACTTAGCCACAAGACAATAACTGAAAAAGTGGACTGAACAGGCTTCAGGATGGTCCATGGAGAAATGCTGCCTTGGAATTCCTGCCCAAAGGTCTGCAGATCAAACATCATCTAAAACAGATTCCCTCTAGGAGACAGTGTTACACAGCATACTCTGAAAAGAGGCATTCACGGTGGTGGAGAAATGGAACTGTGGAGCCTCTAAACCTGAGGCTGGAGAAAGGCTATTTATTCTTCAAGTCCTGGTAGAAAGCCCCAGAGTAGCCAAAGTCTACAAAATCACAAGACTTCCAGAAGTCCAACCACCAATGGGGAGAGAATGTGGGGGCATCAGCTGTGCATCTGCTTAGTCAGGAACTCAACAGCATGGCAGGACACACAACTACAAAAACAGTGACTTTAGAACAGACAAATTATAATTTAGCGATGCTTCGTCAATACACAAAAATTACATTAAACTTGAAGCTCAATTTGCTTTATGAATTAACTTGAGCTCAACACCCGTTTGTTTTAGAGAGGGGGGGAGGTTGGAGGACCTCAGTCAGGTATCCCCCCCCCTTTGAGACAGGGTCTCTCTGTGGTTTGAAGCTTCCCCAGTAGATGAGGTCGGCTGGCCCTCAAGTCCCAGGACCCTCCTGTTTCTGCTTTCCCATAACCAGGATCACATGGACAAACCATCACACCCTGCTTTTTATATAGATGCTAGGGACTGAAGTCAGGTCCTTGTGCTTGTCAAGCAATTACATTATTGACTGAGCCATACTTGTTCCCCCTTACAGTTAAACACACACCTTTCTTCATACAACAAGGACATCTGTTCAACCGTGTTCATAGCAGCATTATTTGTAATAGCCAGAAACTGGAAGCAACCTAGATGCCCCTCAACTGAAGAATGGATAGAGAAAATGTGGTACATTTACACAATGGAGTACTACTCAGCAGAAAAAAACAATGGAATCTTGAAATTTGCAGGAAAATGGATGGAACTCGAAGAAACCATTCTGAGTGAGGTAACCCAGTCACAAAAAGACAAACATGATATGTACTCACTCATATGTGGATTTTAGACATAGAGTAAGGGATTACCAGCCTACAATCCACACTGCCAGAGAAACTAGTAAACAAGGAAGCCCCAAAAAGAGACAAACATTGTCCCCTGGAGAAGGGGAAAGGGTCACCATCCCCTGAGCAAATTGAGAACATGGGAAGAGGGGGGAGAAAGCTACAAGAGTGAGAAGGGAAGAAAAGGAAGGATGCAGAGGTCATTAGGAAGCAGAAATTTTGAGTCAGGTGTATATTAGAAGAAAGGACATATGATAGGTAGGATTTTAGTTGGGGGTGGTGGTAGATGAGGAAGGGATGGAGAAGGGAACTGGGATCGTCATGCAATTCAATCTTGTTTGTAATTCAAATATATAAAAAAGAAAAGAAGAAAAAAAGAAAAAAACACACACCTTTCTGATGGAGACTGCCTGAGTCCAGAACCTGCTCTCTTCTATTTACTGATACACCTATAGTATGTTGCACAGTGACTTACCCAGGAACAGGCAGTTAATCCAGAGCTGATGAATGAGTGTTAGCACATGAAACAGTGTGCATGGAGTAAGGATAGGTCAATAATACATAGTATAGAGTTGGCGAGAACTTACTGGGAATTGGGGGCCATGGAGCTCTTTTGAGATGATTTGAAGAGTAAACAACAAAACAATGGGCATTGTAAGAGAAAAAAGCAAGGAGGTGTGCAGACACAGATGTGTGGGAAAACAACACAACTGTAAAGACTACTGCATGACTAGAAAAATAAGCATCTCAGTTGGGGAGGCTGAGGCCAGGGGATAGACACCAGGCTGGAGAAGAAAACCAAGACTGGGTTATAGAGCACCTTGACTATGACATTCCAAAGAAGCACCTGAACTTGAAGACATGAAAAACATGTCTTCAAGAAAGGAAACACAGATTTGATTCAAATTCTTGTGGCTACATAAATATAGCCATTGAGTCATTTATTACAAGCTCTTAACATGCTTGTTCTCCCTTCTAGTCAGACCAAGCCCACAGCACAGGCTTCTCCTATGTGCTGGCTGGCCAACCTTTGGCAAAACACTATTAAAGCTAAGAGTGGTAGCTCTCCTCTGGATGAGTGCAGCCATCCTTTCTGGCTCTTGAGCTCCAGGCTTGAGAACGCATCCCCAATGCTGACAGGAAACAGTGGTTGTGCTCTGCTTTCCTTCCCGGCAGGACAGGTTGCTCAAGCCAAGCCGTGAACTGACACATTACCCATAGAGGGAGGCACAGACTTCTCTCTACCCAGGTTTCAGGAATTCACACATGAATTTTCAATGTCTTAGAACATTTATTTTTTTATGATTTGCTTTACCTAGAAGCCTTCAAGATGGCTTCTTCAGATTCTTCTTGTTGCATCTGTTCACGTGTTTTTGTATCATCCAGTCTTCCTTCCACCCCTTTTTCTATTTGCTAAATACACACACACACACACACACACACACACACACACACACACACACACACACTCACACACACACACACACACACACACACACACACACATTCACTCACCAGTACAATCACATTCATTCTTATTTTATATTTGGATTTGAGCATACTGGTCTCCCCCATGGATTGCAATCCTTGAAGGCAGGAACCAGGAGTGATTTATCTTTGACTCTCTCACATCCAAGATAGCAGATACTATAATAAATGAGAATAAATGAAATAGCATATGTGAAAACCCTGTGTACCATGCAAATTACTGGGAAAGTAATAGTTCTTAGTTCTTATTAGATGGTCTCTCTTCCTCCCTCCCTCCCTTCTTCTTTTTCTCCCTCCCCTGCTCTCTGAGAGAGAGAATTCTTTACTTATTTGCTTTTCAGTGGAGTTACCCATCTATCTATGGCACCCACTCTGTAAAAGTAATAGGAACGCGCTGGTCCTCTTTGTTTCCCTCATTTTTCTCAAAAGTCATCTTGCTCCGCCCTTGCTTCTAGCACTTTGGCTAACTGCCCCATTCAAAATAGGACTTCCTATGAGGCACATATGTGGATTTGGCCCACTGATTACCTTTATAGCTGTGTGTAGTGAAGGTCAGCACATGGCGTTGGGGCTGAGCACACAAACACCCACTCTGTGGCTTCTGCTGAGAGGAGCTGCAAGCTGGAGCTGAGCCATGGTTGTCCTGTGGACTGAGCATACCCTTTTTATTTACCAAGATGCTTGCTCACATAAGTATTTTTCTTACGATAGAGGTATATTTTTTATTCTACATCTTTATGAAAATTTAGTGTAGAAGAACTGTGTGACTTTTTTTATACCAGAATTTCATTCATTTATGCTCCTTTATGGGGATCCCTGGAATTCAGTGTTTAGATCCCTGTCTCATAGTTGTCTATACCAGTGCCAGGTGGATTCTAGTCATCTATATAACTGACAGAAGGGATATATCACTAAGGTGAGGGAGTCGGAGGAAACATTTACAGAAAGTTGGCGTGACACTGAAACCAGTTGTTCACAAGCAGGGCATAGTAGAGAAAATGCTGGGCATGGAGCAGAAAAGACAAAAGAGAACCTGCAGGGTGGGGTACCAGTGGGAGCTCCATTTCTCTTTTCACCCCCAACCTCAACAATGTAAACGGTGGGTGGACTTCCAAACAGGAACTTCCCTCAGGCCTCAGGGAAACCATGAAAGCTGTCAGCTCAACCTTCCACCAGTCAGTACCTCAGCACGTAGACCATCGAATCAAGAAGCTGCAGGAAGCCAGGCTCCCCTCCTTGGACTCTCAGAGCTTCTCACTGAAGCTTCAAGACTACCCTCCAAATCAAGGATAAATTTCTTGTGGCCAATCCTGACCAAAATTCATTCATTCCCCAGAGAAGGGAATTCTGGGAAATCTAACTCTGCCTTAGCTAAATAGCACAGAAAAAAAGCAAAACAAAACAAAGACAAACAAACAAACAAAAAACCACTGTAGTTACTGGTTCTGGCGAGTTAGTTATCTGGTTGTACACAATGAGTAAGTTTTTAACTGCACTCATATCAGATGTATGCCTATATTTTACGGTTTTAGTTTTAAATGTTAAAATAACTTTTTCTTCTTATAGCACTTGCTGATCAAAAAATAATCCTTAATTAAGTGTATTGTTTACAAGAGAATAGAGATAGGAACAAAAGGCCAATTAATAAATGTAGTGTGAAAGTTAACTTTATATTATGGATATACCCATCAACTATGAATTTTTGGCAAATAGGTAAAAACAGAAAATAAAAGCTGTTAACCAAATTAATCAGAAAGTTTCAAGAAATCATATATTTTTTTTGATGAAGCATGATGGGAAGGAATCAAGAATTAAAATTAGTAGGCTTGCATAACACCATCTAAGACTTCCTATTTCTGAACCAAAAGAGAGAGAGAGAGAGAAAGAGAGAGAGAGAGAGAGAGAGAGAGAGAGAGAGAGAGAGAGGTCTACACCAGTTCTCCCAGTTTTGTCAGACTGAAGCCCTAGGTAAACCCTCACCGCATGTCATTTGTACTGATCTGATGTTCCATGCTCAGCCTCACAAACCAGTGCATCATGGGACAAGCAGTGTTCTGCCACTTATGGGATTAGTGTGTCTAATGAAGAGTCATCCTCAAGCCAGTCAGGGATGGTTAAGAGCTTTCAGAAATAAGCTTCATTGTAAAGTGTTCCTAAGTGACGATTCCTAATTTGAGGACTCAATTTCTTTGAGCACATGCTAATCAGAATTCTCTGATAAACATGACAGGTATTAGAAATTTAAATGGTACATTTCATTAGGTAAGAATTTTAGCTGAGAAATTTACAATGTTTTTGGAAAATCAATTCTTTCATGCATTGTTCTAGGATAAATATTATCCAGGCCTTATACACCACAGGTCCAGGAAAAGACCTCAAATCAAAGTCCTTATTTCTTAAACATTCTTTCCTGAAAATGTATGAAATCAAAACTCCTAGAAAGACCTCTACCCAGAAGCTGACAAGAACAAAGTTCTTAATTTCCCAGAACCCCAGGAATCCAACTGTCCCTTTCTGGCACATTCTATCAGCAAGTTTAATAAGATCTAAAGTCACACATCAGACTTGAGATTTCAAACCCACTTCCCTTTAGTTAAATGTAAAGAAGATTCCAGCAGTGTGATCATGTTTAAGCATCATCTACTTTGAATACCTCATTATTTATTGAATAAATGAATTAACTTGTCTACAAACCAAGTACCCTATCTTGGCTAACTTAAAAAAAAAAAAAAAACCTATTCTAGGCCCATTATAAAAGAGTCTTAAGCACCATTTATTATTCTTGCTTTCAGTCTCCACTAATTAGGACTTCCAATCTGAAACAGATCTAATTTTAGAATAAGCCACAGCTGGGGAAAATCATCACACAAACAGGAAGCCCTCTGACTCTCTGGAATTTACAGGTCCTGGATAAACAGCCAAAAAGAATGGAGTCAAGTTCTCTCGTTTGGGAAAGTGCAGGTGGCATAAACTATCACGTAGCATTTGGTACCTACTAGTGACTATTGCATTCATTACTAAGGCCATGTTGCTGATAGATTTCCAATTCAGAGTCAAATGTATGGAGTAAATAGGATTGATGGATGTGTGTTCCTACCTGTAGGAACCTGAGATCTGTTTACAAAAGATAGATAGAAAGATTTGGATATCTTTTTTTGGTACTTGTCAGTGAGCAGCCCACTAACTACCATAATTCCACAGACAACAGAGACACGTAACAGGTGTTCCAAAGGTCAAATTCTTCTGGAGTTATGCAGCAGTGTCATCAAGTAAATGGTATTAATTGAGAGTTTGTGATGTGTCAAATAAACAAGGAAGACCGGAAATTCCATTAAGACATTCCTCCTCGTTTCTTCCTGCTTGCTCTTGTGTTTATCCAGTGGTTCTCAACCTTCCTTATGCTGCCACCCTTTATAATACAGTTCCTCATTTGTGACAATACCCAACCATAAAATTATTTCATTTATACTTCATAAGTGTAACTTTGCAACTGTTATGGTCATGTAAATGAATATCTGTGTTTTCCAATGGTCTTAGGTGACCACTGTGAAAGGGTCATTCAACCCCAAAAGGGGCCACAATCCACAGGATGAGAACCACCATATTTATCTCTCCTTCCTCTCTCCTCTCTTTCTCTCTCCCTCCCTCTTTCTCTCTCCCCTTCTGTCACCCACCCACCCTCAACACATGGCCCTCAGGCGGCACATCCTCTACCCATGCTCTACCCATGCACTAATATCGGGAATGACTTGGTGGCTGCTTTGCAGAGGCAGGTGCTCAGCTTTCCCCATCTTTTCCCTGTGACAGTTTCGATGTCACATATGCAATCACCAGCCTGACACATGTTTGCTATCCCCCTTAATAACCCATGGAGGCCATGGGTCAGAGGTTTGGCATAGATGACTGACAGCCAGAGAGGCACCATACCTGCAATAGAACCGTCAGCTGGAGTGAAGAGACAGGGCTCTGTGGGGAATTTCTTTCCCACCAAGGAACCTTCACTCAGCATGACCTGCCTTGGAGAAGGCTTCAGACAAGGTCTTTTCTTTTCTACTTCAAATCCTGCCTTGAAACATGCTTTCTTAGCCACCTGCAATCACTGTAAATCAATTTTCAAACAGAAAGCACTATGCAAAGTATGCATAAGCCAAGATGGGTAAGGAGATGACAGGCTGCCCTGCTCTGCCTCCTGTCATATGGGGTCTCCTCTTTCTTCTCCCATAAACTCCTAAGAGGTTAAAGAAGGACTCAGGCTCTCGGAATTTTAAGACTAGAGGTGACCTCAGGAGATTATGAGGCCTGCTTTCTGGCATTCTCCACAACTTCAGCTCCCCTACTTCTCTTGGTGTATTGGGTTGTTATTGCTGTTTGATTTTAATGAAGCCAAGATTTCAGCATAATCATTTTCAAGGAGGACTATAATGATCAAAGGAACCTGATATTTCACTTCCAATAACCAGCTCACTCTCTGTGTGTAAATTTCCCCTTAATTTTCAATGCATGTTCATTCTTGGTTGATTTTAATTTGGTATCCATTGTTTATTTTTAGAAAAAAATATCATACCCGGTAGAGCTTTAGCTTAGACCTATGAATTATTTATTCCCTCCTCCCAACCCCCGCTTAGTTTGGTATAGTAAGTTTTTAATTTCCAGATAAAATGAAGTGGTGTGTGGGCTGGTCCTGGCTCCCACAGCTACTATGAGTGAGGTGGGGCTAAAGCCTGATATGAACCATCTCAAATATCCTCACTGTAAAAAAGAATCAGCAATCAGCTGCTGGGAAAAGCAAGATCAATTCTGTAGAGGTCAAGGTAGAAGAAACGTTCTATCACAAGCAGATTCCACTGTTTTTGATGGCTTCTGTGTCCAATCCAATGCCTGCAAGAAGGTCCCATGGCAGTAGCTGGGTTTATCATAATGAATCTGACTGGTCACCATGGTTGGTGGGAGCCAATGAACAAAAAATGTTTAACAACAATTAACAGTGAGGAATGTGTTCTCCCTGTCTGCCTAGAGCTGACAGACAGAAAAGAAGAAATGCAGGTAACACTAGCTGCTCTCAGTGAAAAACAGCCAGATATAAAATGGTACATACTTATAGGATCCATTTATATAGAATATTTAGAATACACAAACCCAGAGACAGAAAGCAGATTACCAGCCTGGCTGCTTGGGGTGGTGGAGAGCAAAGAATGGGGGTGATTGCTATGGGTAGAAGGATTCTCATGAAAACGATAAATGTGTTCTAAAATTAGACCGCATAGACTCTGTGTCATAGATGGTTGTATAGTACTATGAATTTACAAAATGTCAGTAATAAAATTTTTACATCGTATATATTTTATCACAAAATTTTATAAAAGACACGCCTGTTGATTTTAAGAGAGAGATTCCCTCTGGTGGCAATGGTTCTCCCCATGAGGACAGTGGAATACTGGTAAGCAGTAGTTGATCTCGGACAGAAGAGAAAGAGGAGACCCCAAGGGTGGGCAGGAAAGCTCTCAGCTTCTCGCTTTTCTAGGAATATGCCAGAAGGGTCTCCTTGGCATACTCCTTGGGGTTGAAAAGACAGACAAACATGAGCTTAAATCCAGCCCTGACCCTCTGCAGAGGTGACTCTTTGTTCCTGGAATTCCTGGCACATGTGTGACTGTGTCTGGAGCCTTCTAGGGATCCTCTACTGTAGTCATCATGAGCCTGAAAAGCAGGAGCCATACTCTTCCTCAATTTCTAAGTGAGAAAACTGGAACTTGAAAAGGATAGTGAAATCCACCCAAACCACACAGCAATAAGCACACAGTGAAGACATTGAGTACCCAGCACCTCCTGTCCTGAAACAGGGAAAGTAGTGGCTACTTGTAAAATCATGAGGAGTAGAAGTAAATTTTGGAATGCCACTAAACTGTGAAGATCATTCAGTGACACTCACTAAATGGTGACACAAATGGCCCTGTTGAGAGAAGTCTCTTTGCTAACTATGATCTCATCTGACCAGCCTCCAGTGACAGCCCAGCTGATCTGTACTATCTAGAAGGCCACACCTATGACAATGAATCTAAAATCAGTCAAAACTAATCAGGATATCAGGAATTAATACAATATATACCTGGGGCAGAAGATGGGTGCCATTTAGGAGAGTGACACAGGGAAGGCAGTGGACTCTTCTGGTTGGTTAGCAGTGTTTGCTAACAGCATTACCTGCCTTTAGAGAAGGGTTCTGGAGAACCAGGGACCTCTGCCTGCACGGGTGCCCAGAGCTGAGCAGTAACTCACAACCAACACAGTGAGTATAATCTATAGTGTATTTATTGTGACCAAGCATTAGACAAAGTGTATCACATGTACTTTTCTCCTCAAATACCTATAAGCATTTAAAGGAATAGGTGTCATGACCCCCATCCTCTGGTAAGCACATTTGGAACCAAGGATCACATGACTAATAAACAACCAAGCTGGCCAAACCCAGGCCTGAAGGAGTACAAAACCTTGGCTCTTGACTAATATATTTCCCATGAGGGAGATTATTAGCCACTTAGGAGTCATCATGGCAACTTTTGGCCTGGATAGAAATAGGCCCAATAAATGTCATTTCTATCCAGTCACTAACATTTGCCAAAGTGGGGGTGGAATAGAATGAGGTAACCTAAGGCTAGGCCTTGGCAGAACATCAAGCAGAACACTTTCTGGAGTAGTCTCCACCCACTACATACCACCACCAAAAGCAGACTAACAACACCCACATCAGACCTAAAGGTGCCCATCAGAAGTGGAACCTCCTCCCTTGAGAGACAGGTGCCCAGACTTCTTAGGCATACTTTTTGGGTGGTTCTCACTTCAGTGTATAATCAGACAGTCATAGGCCACACTGGCGTTCTTGAGATGACCACAGGCACAAGTGGCCACATGTAGAATTTGCTCTTGAGAACTGCATAGGCCATTTTTAATAACAAGCAAACAAAATAAACTTCAAAAGCTCCATTTATTTGTCTTATATCCAATGAGGTGCAGAAGAGAGAACAGTCATGCCATCTCATCAGCTTTATCGTTTTGGTCAACATACCAGCAACATCTTGTCTGTGAACACTGCTATGAGGAAAACATTGTGACCACATGTCATCTTAATGGGCTGGGATTAATTACTGGATTCACTTATCGCTAAACTGTTTAACACCACAGATACTTGAATGATGACAGATAATTGATGGGTGTGCTAATGCATACTGTGTATCTAAAATGTATCTGCTCATATTAACATCGCTGAAATCCAGATGTGTTTTGCTGTCAGCATCAGCCAGGCTGCAACCTTGCCAGTTCTGGTGTTGTCTGTTCATGTGGGAATGTTTCAAGTATGAGCACGGAAACTTGGAGAGTGATGTCTTTAACAAGGAAGAAAATCACAGGGACAACGGAGGAGAGCAACTTGAGAGCTGCTGAAAAGGCCAGGTGTGTGACGCATGCCTGTGATACAAGTACTCAGGAGGTTGAGGTGGGGAGACTTCTGTAAGTCTAAAGCCAGCCTGAGTTACATAACAAGCATCTGGCCAGCCAGGACTACAGAGAAAGACTACAAGCCAGACCAAAAAAAAAAAAAAATCTCAGCATGGATGGGTAGGAAGTCAAGAAGTCCTACTTACCCCAGCTGAACAGCTTACTGGCAACTTTTGGCTTTTGGAAGAGGGAACATGTTTTCTTTGGGGATGTACCCCCGAGAGGCTACCCATGCTCCAGAAAGGGGACTCCACATCCATGCACATTCTGGCAGCATTAAGTGGACTCCGTGGGTTTCATAAAAATAAAGAGCACAGGACTTGAGGGGGGAAAGTGACAAGGTGAAGGGGAGGGGAGGGGAGGAAGGGAAGGGAATGGGGAGTGGATTTGATAAGAACATGTGACATGTATGTATGGCATTCTCAAATAATAAACAGTAATGTAGGAGAGAGGGATGGAGGGAAAGAGGGAGGCAAGCAGAAAAGAGAAAAGTAGGGGAGGGGAGAGGAGGAAGGGGAGGGAAGGGGAGGAGGGGAGGGAGGGAATGAAGGAAGGAAGGAAAGAAGGAAGGAAGGAGGGAAAGAGGGAATGAGGGAAAGAGGGAAGGAGGCAGTATATATATATCATCAGTGCTCCTGACTTGACGCTCTTTGAGACTTGGAAGAAAGCATCATATAGAAAAACATGGTTGTAGACACCCCTGAAATGAATACTTAGGAGCTGGGCTTCAAATGGCAAGTTTTTAGAAATGCCCTAACTTACTCCATTTATATTTTCTTCTGTCAGTATAGAAATCATACCTACCAGTGAAAAACTTAAAGAATATACAGCTAAGCTGAGCTTGCATTATGTAAAAACAGTTACCACTTAAAGCCAGGAAGCTGTGTTTTCTGTCTTTGTGGTAAATGGCCCAGGATACAGCCATTCATGCCTTAGGGTCAGTGCAGTTCAGCTTACATAACATGTGGATCACAGTGAACTTTGTAGAGATAAAAAAATAACACAAACCTCAATTGTTAAAACAAAACAAACCTGATTTCCTCTCAGTTTAGAACCAGCAAAGCTTGGAGCTCATGGTAACATTGTTAGGGGACACACTCTGCAGCGCAGACAAAGGCATCAGGACCCAAGTCAGTTCGCCTGTCACTTGACAAACACGGCACTTGCGCTAAGGAACTGGGGGCACTGTTAAGATGATCGCGAAGAGGAAAGAGGCAGGAAAGGATATAACATCTGTACTTTAGTAAAGACTATCCCCCTTTTACTCCTTTGAACTCCCTATGTCTTGACTTCTTTGTAAACAGGCTTGTATCCAGTTCTGTCACTGAGTAGTTGAGACTGAGAGGCAACCACAGATAAGATAAGAAGATCCACATGGCAAGAAGCCAGGGATTTGGACCTGTGCTGCTCCTACTGTTATCTCCGGGACTCCTTACATTCTGGCCCAGTGCTTCACAGGTATTCTTTTAAGTAAAAGGGGGAAAAATCATATTTCCACCATTTATAAAAAAGAAAAGACATTTTGAGAAAGAATTATTTGGAAGTTTTAACTTTAAGGATGCATAATAAAGCAGGGTGGTGGTGGTGGCTGGCATGTGACTTTAATCCCAGCACTTGGGAGGCAGAGGCAGGTGGCTTTCAGTGAGTTTGAGGCCACCCTGGTATACAAAGTGAAACACTGTCTGGGAAAAAAAAAAAGATGCATAATAGTTTCCTCATATGTGAAAAGACAGGTGTGTGTGTGTGTGTGTGTGTGTGTGTGTGTGTGTGTGTTAGAGCCTTTATGCAGAAAGGAAGGTGGAAAAGGAAATTTGTCTTACTTTGAAAAACCAAAGAACAGCAGCAGCAACAAAATGCAGCCTGGGAGGGTTTCTTTAGGGTCGAGGGGGATAAGGATGGGAATAAAGGGTGAGAAAAGGGGGAACCCTGAAATTAATGATAATTCAATTTCTGTCTTTCAAGGAAAAGATTCCGTTGTGGGGGCAGGGTGAGAGGCCTCTTTTAAAGAGCTTGAGACTATTTAGTCAAATGTGTCTTAAATGTCAGTCCTCAGTGGAGAAGGGAAAGGGCAACACACACAGCTCCTTCCCCAGTTTGCTTCAGAGCAAATGTGTAAGAAAAGCTCAAATAATAAAGAACAACAGTTGTGACCTACCCAGGGGGTGGGGAGGGGACTGTGAAAAGCTTTGCCTCCCATGGACACATGACATTTGTGAGTGATGGCTGTGAGTTTTAGAATCTTATAGCCAAGTCTTTTTTTTTATTCTAAAAAAATAAAGTATGTTTAGAACATGCTATTTCAAAATGTCATTCTTTTATACAATGAGGAACACTCTTTTCAAATATCCCACATCTATATTACAAACATGATTTTAGGGGGAAAAAATCTACCCTACCAGACATTAAATTATAGACAGAAAAATACACAGCTTCCTTTTTTTCATGGAATAATAAAGCTATTCAAAGAAATGCACAGCTTCTTAAGGGGACAGCAAGGTGAAGGGATGGGCCCTGAGCAGGATCAGTGGGACTAGATCTCCTTCCAGCCAGTTCCCCAAACCAGCTGGGGAGCCTGAAGATGACTCGGGACCTGTCTGGATTTCAGATTCTTCACTTGGACATTAGGATCTCTAAATCCCTTCCAACATTCCCTCACTATAACTCGGATTTTTCCCAAGGTGACCTTAATGGTGATGACAAGTATAGAGAATAGTATTCAGGGTCCTGTCACTTCATCATCTCAAAACTCTGACCATACCTTGCCTCCTTTTATGCTTCAAAACAGATGGCAACCTTCTATTGGTGTGCATGTGAATACAACACACACACACATACACACACACACACACACACACACACACACACACACACACACATACATTTTCGAGGAATTAATAATAAAGAATCATGCTGTGGGAATTATTGCAGCAGCATTTCATGTGGCATGTTGGACACAGCCATGTTTTCAGTGTTAATTGTGAAAGGGCAAACGTAGAAAGCTCACATCCCTCCCTGACCTGCTGAACCACTTCATATGTCCTTCTAAGGTCAGTATGGTGTCCAAGCCAACAAAACCCTCCACCTCCACCCTCTGCTGACCAGAGGACAGTGACCCACTTAAGCTCCTCAATGGCACTGCCTCAAAGAAAAGGTGCAATTTAGTTCTTACTCGAAACACAGCCCATTTGGAGGGACACCAGTCACTAGGGTATTGTTAGTGCCTTGAAATGGCCAACAGGGATTGCTGACTCTGCGAACATCACTGGAAAGGCAGGAATTCTATTTGAATTACTAACATAACAGATGTTTGCTAGGATCCACCATGCAGCCCGCATACAGTTATGCTAATTTGGCAGCACTTCTCTTCCAGTTAGCTCCAAGCCATTAGAGCACCCAGCTAGTAGGTCCTTCTGTCTAACTAATAATTGCCTATTATTGATATTAATTAACATTTTTTGCACCTTTCCTCGGTTTTGACCTAGTATCTGTTGGTAGTCTAATCACCGTGGCCTATTAAAAGTCAAAATGCAGGGGCCTAGAGTAGTCACAAGCCATTTATCAAAAAGCAAACAAGGTCAATTAAACAGGCAGCCAGACAGTTGTCTTGATTCGACTCTGACTGTTTCTTGATCACCATTATAAATTGCTAATAGGGCAGAAAGCACTAAGCGGGGAGCATCTGCGGGGGGCTGGTTATTGCTCACTCCCTGCCTGGTGACAGGTGAGAGGGAGGCCAGTGATGGTCTTATTGATGTGAACTGCCCATCAGTTGGTAGTTATTGTTGAAGTTCATGATGCTACAGCTGATCCCATCCTGCTGAGAGTCAATCAAATTAATTAGAGCTAGAAAAATCTCCTTTATTATTTTAGAGCATGGGTACAGAAGGCTGTGATTTGGATCTAAAGGCAATGAAGGAAAAAAAATCTCCATGTAGTATGGTGTGGAAAAAGAATCAGCTATTGCTTCTTCCATTATTTATAATAAGGGCTGCGGCTAAAGGTTTTTATAGGCACAGATCAAGAGATCATAATAGAAGCATATTGACAGATTTTTTTTCTGCAATACTCCAAGGAACCGGCTGTAGCAGGAAAATATATCAAAACCTTATCATCAGAGCTGAGATCTTCTGTGAGAAATCAATAAAGAGTTATACATGGTTTGAGTTTAAACAGTTCTCTGTAGTCATTTAAACATAGTGCATCTGTATAGCCTTTTACCTCTAGAGACAGGTAACCTAGCAACTGCAGGGCTTAAACCGATTAACTACAAATGAAGTACTGTACGCCTATCAAAGCAATTGTTCATCGCTGCCTTTGTTGCAGAGACTAAGCTAATTGAACATGATACAGTATGAAGATAATTAACACCCATGAGTTTGTTAATTGCCTGTTAGCATTACAACACAGTCTCTTGGTTTCTTTTTAACTGTCTCCTTTGTAGCCTCCTACTTCCCTTAAAATGGTGCAGGACCTCTTTAACTAGCAATGATATCTTCGGGTTTATTAACCCTTTTTTAAATTGGGGGAAGGAAAAGAAAGAAAGAAAAGGGTCTGTCTTAATGAAGTATAGTGTGTGTGTGTGTGTGTGTGTGTGTGTGTGTGTGTGTGTGTATGTGTGTGTTAAATGCAAGCTCAACTTTGTCTCTGTTTTCCCAAGATTAGGAATTTGTTTTACAGATACTGTACAAACTATGTTTATTTTTTTGTGCTAATTTATTTCAAGCAATTTAGCCATTATAAATGCTCTCTGGAAAAAAATAACATAGGACTTTAGTGAGTCTCTTTATTACTCAGCTGCTCTGCTTTCGAGAGGGAGCAGGGAATGTCTTTGAGGATTGGAGTATTAATTGAAGGCAGCATCTGGTCAGCAGCTGGCCGGATCTGGTTGTCCTGCTCCTGCTCCCACCAAGCGGGTGAGAAGGAAGTGCTGTTGCATCCATTTGCCAGGCTTGCAGTTTCCCTCCAAGCAGTGGACTAAATGAACCCCCATTTTATCTCTGCTGGATCACTACATGGATGCCAGAAAATCAATTGAGCAGGAAAATCTGTTAATCTAAAGTGAATTCAATCTAAGGAATCATTTCAAATAAAAATTTCAATCATTACCTTTTCGGAAAAGCACTTCTTCCCCCCCCACCCCTCCTCTCAGAGTGTGAGTGCTCCTGTCATGGCAATACTTTGAAAGCACCTATTATAAGGGTAATTCAAAGTCAATAGAATTGTCTATCAGAGAACAATTTGCTTTGGGGAGGCCGAATGGGTAGAGTAGGCTGATAGCAAGTTTTAAGAGGAAATGGAAACCAGTGTTGTACAGCACAGAAACAGTTAAGACACTCCAGGCCCAGAACACATGCAGATCCTGACAACAGACCCTTCTCATGTTGAGAAGGAGCACCTTGGTTGTGTCATGATTATTTAACTTGGATTTGCCTAGATGATCCACCATGTTTATCATTACTGTACCATGGTTTAATACTTGCTGGTATGCCAGCCCCAAGAGGGCCACTTCTAGTATCCAATTACAAGTTCTATCATCAATCATAAGTATTATTTATTCAAGAAAATGAATTACTAATTAATAACTGATGAACATTATGGCCTTGAAGGCTATAACATTATTAATTATAGTTGGCATGAAAGGGGTCTACCTGGCACATTTTCACCACAATTAACCCCGGAAGTTTTCATGTAAAATGTCTATTGAGATATCCAAAAAGGGAAAGACTGGCTTCATTGCTTCACATAAGACTTGTGGGCAGGACTATACCACACTAGTGCCAACATCCCAACAATGGTTTTCCTACATGGTGGGATTTGTGTCAACAAGGAGAAAGAAGGAAAAAACAAAAACAAAACTTCCTACATCAGCTTATACCCTCCCAGCTCTGCATGTAGAAATCCACAAGAGCTTTCTGGGCCACAGTAGGGCAGGTGGAATATGACCACTGGCTTATTTTTAGAAGTGGTTGTTGGCCAGCTCATATCCCTTAGCTCAGGGTGCAGGCATGCTCAGCCACTAAATCACTTCATCAGGCAGCTGGTGGGCCAGAACTGCTTGCATCTTGTCAGTCAGACACGAATGCAACCTCTCACCTTGAGGGCCTTTCCATCACAGGGTTAGAGATGAGAAGCTATGAAATGTCCTTGTCTACTGCTGAGCTGAGAGGAAGCAGCAGTTTTAAAGAACATACGCAAAAAAGTCCAATGATGTTCTAAGGCTCTTTGTAAGCCGAATGAATCCAATGCCTCTGCTCTGGGGACACAGCTCCTATGCCTAATGCCCTGAAGGGGATGAAGAACCCGTAGGCGGATGAGAAAGCATGGCAAAGACTTTGTGAAGATGCGAGGATGTTAGAAGGGAAAACTCCTTGTTTTCTCTGATGGATAAAGGCTGCAGAAAGTGAAGAGTGTCTTAACCAGTGACTCTGTGGTTTAGACAGTCATGTCACACTCAGTGTCAGAGGGATTTTGGAGAACAAGTGATTGCATTAATCAGATTAACTCAGAAGTAGGAAAGCATTCTTTCTGAGACAGGCCAGCAGAACAGAAACTCTCATCATTTCAGTAATAGATGGATGAGGGTTTCAGTTAGGTAGACATCTCCCTCAACTGTTCTGCAAACTACATACATAGCCCCTTCTCAGGGGGTGTGGGCCTATGTCCTTGGGGGTTGGAAAAGGTGGGAAAGAATTAAAAATACCTCTAAACAATCCATTACTCGTGAAGCTTTTTTGCTTTATACAATCAATGGGATGAAAGGACAGGGAAGTAAAAGACACACAAAAAAATTATATTTAGGCAAAACATTCCCTACACTTCTCCCACATGTCCCTTTCTACAAAAACACTGACAAGTAAGTGCACATGTTTGGGAAGGGGTTACCTGCAATAAGGTTGGCAGACAGTGAATCTGAAGCTCTGCATGGTGGTAAATGTACCTATGTTTGCAATGGCCAGGACACAGGACAGCAAGAGGTCACTGGGTTGGCACTGATTAGTGGAAAGGACAGTGAAAAGGAGAAGAAGGGGAGGAAGCAGTAAAGAGTTGGAAGAGGAAGAAGGGAGGGAGGGCAGATAGAAAATTGCGGGCTCTGAAGCTGACCCTACCACTGTCCACATTCACAGGCTTGAACAAATCAACACACGTAGCTGAGCCTGTGTTCCCTACTTCGGGCAAATGGGAATATGTAGTATGCTTTCTCATCGGACTTTCTCAGGACACAAGCCAGCACATAACGACACAGAGACTTGGTATTAATTATGAAAGCTTAGCCTTTAGCTTAGGCTTGTTGTCAGCTAGCACTTATATCTTAAATTAAACCACATCTTTTAATCCATGTTCTGTCACATAGATTAAATCCCTCTAACACTGAGTGTGGCGTGACTGCCTAAACCACAGAGTCACTGGTTAAGACACTCTTCACTTTTTGCAGCCTTTATCCATCAGAGAAAACAAGGAGTTTTCCTGTCTAAAATCCCCGTAACTTCACAAAGTCTTTGCCATGCTTTCTCATCCGCCTACGGTTTCTTCATCCCCTCCAGGGCATTAGGCATAGGAGCTACGTCCACAGAGCAGAGGCAGTGGATTCATTCTGCTTACAAAGAGCCTTAGAACGTCATTGGGCTTTCTTGCGTATGTTCTTTAAAACTGCTGCTTCCTCTCAGCTCAGCACGTCCCACTTGCTCTGAGTCTACTGTTGCTTCTCATGTCTCTTGCCTGGACATTGACATAAGCACAGTGACACATCTTCACAAATTGCACAAGTATCTCACATTTCCCCCTTTTTGTCTAAATAAGAAGGAAACCTTTTAACTCTAACACTGTAAAACTAGATACAATAAGAACAATTATCTTGGAAGAATTACATTCACGTATTTGGAGCAAATACTCTATTATGGATCCTCTAATAATGAATTTAAAGTTTTATACCCAAATCATTTTTAGACCTTAAAACATCTTTGTAGATAAACAACTTAAGCTTTTATGTTTTTCAACCTTATATATTCACATCTCTATTGTAAGCTTCTTTTCTGAATTTGCTAACAAGGAAAACTGTAGAACTATAACTTATCTATTCTTCAACCCCATCAAAGGCCTGAGAATGATATAATATTACCTGAGCAAACAGAGAGTGCAGAGCAAATAAATTCCAAAACTGTAGAAATGACAGCAACAGCTGGCTTCCTGGACAGTCACCCAAGTTCCTCTGCAATGTTGGGTCTGCTTAAGTTGTTTATCTAAAAAGATGTTTTTAAGGTCTAAAAAGATATTTTTAGAATGGTAATACAAATTATGATAAAAATGATTTAGGTATAAAACTTTAAATTCATCATTATAGGGTCCATAATAGAGCTACACCTGTGCAGCTGCAAGCACAGAGCCCACTTGAAACTTTTTTTCTTTTTTTCAGCTTTCTCAGGCCTTAAGTGGATTTATATGCCACACATTAGATACTGTCTTGTCAGACTTTCTTGAACTGCCAGCCCACAAATGACACAGAGACTCATTATTAATTATGAATGCTTGGCCTTTTGACTTGGGTTTGGCTTGTTTCTAACTAGCTCTCACAATTTACATTAACCCATATTTTTAAATTTATATTCTGTCATAACCTTTCCTCCAAGTCTGCTGGTGTCTCCCTGCTTCTCTTGCTTAGCTACTGGCCATTCATCTCGTTATTACACTAATTACAGTGACACATCTTTGCACAGTGTACAAATATCCCACAACAGGAATATAAATATATATTCTGTTTACCTTTGCAGATTGGCATAGAAAGGTCAATGAATGAATTTTTGTGTCTTTTATTTCTTGGATGGATGGATGAATGGGTGGGTGGATGGATGGGTGGATGGATGGATACCGGTGGGTTGATGGGTCCATGGATCCATGGATCCATGGATCCATGGATCTATTAATCAAGTTGAGGAAATTATTCATGATAGATAAGCACTCTGCCACTGGGCCACATACTCAGCTTTGGTTTATCTGAGACAGGGTTTTGTTATGTTCTATACATCTAGGCTGACCTGGGATTCATAGTTCTCCTGCCTCTACTTCCCAGGTGTGGGGACTAGAGTTATGTGCCTCTGTGCCAGATGTGGCTTTACTTTTGAAAGCACTTTGAAAGAGAAATTGTATGGAAATGTGAGATTTCTAATAATTTTACTAGTTTGTTTCTAAGCTATATCCCAGCCCTGTTAGTTCAAAGAAGATGGCCAGACAGGTTCCAATAGAACGAAGTTTGAATGCCAGAGCATGATAAGAGCACAGTGAAGCTTACATTAGTGAATTTTTTTACATTAAAAATTAGTCAAAGAAAAAATTTAGTCAAAGATCTCTGATACACAAATAGCCATTTCTAATGATTGGACCTGCCCTTCCTCCTAGGATAATTCAAACTTTAGCCTGCACAGTCACTACACAGGAAAGAAACGATGTTGTTCTGCTATGCAGGCAGGGAATCTGCATCTTTTCCAGCAGAAGTGAGTTCACAAGTACCAAGTAGAAGGTTGCAGCTCCAACTCTCCTGAGTATAGGACACTTCAGCTGCTTTTATCAGTTTCTCAGGGTTGTGATCTCACTTGGAAGTGTTCTTTATGGATTAGATCCATAAAAATAGGCACTGTCCCTAAGACCTCTTTGATGTTGTTTTTGTTGTTGTTTTTCAAGACAGGGTTTCTCTATGCAGCTCTGGCTGTCCTGGAACTCTCTCTGTAGACCAGGTTGGCCTCGAACTCACAGAGATCCACCTGCCTCTGCCTCCCAAGTGCTGGGATTAAAGGTGTGTGCCTCCACTGCCTGGCTCCTAAAATCTCTTAAGAAAAGGAACCAAAGAGTCTAACCAAACTTGATGTACATGCAGATATTTACATTGCTCTATCATAAAAGTCCTATATCCTTATACCCCAACATAGAAAACTAGCCTTCCATCTCTCCCCTTATTTTATAATTAATTCCCATTTATATCAGAAGACAGACAATGGGTATAGGCTGTGGAGTGACAGCAGAATTGTTCTTTTCTGAGATCTACAGCTTTGGGTTCACCACCTTGAGGTAAATCTGAGTCCCACTCAGGCCTCTGAAGAAGTGCTATGGGCTGGCCTCCAGAAAGAAACTCATGTTTACAGCAAGCCTCTCCCTTCCCAATCAGCTATTCCGACCTTTTCTCTAGAAACTCCTTAAATAATCCAAGCAACCATCCCTCTTGAGTAAGAAAGAATTGCTTCATCCTTTATCCAGAAAGACACACATAAGGCAGAGAAGCAACACAGAAGGCTCTATGTACTTGGGGTCTACCTCACCATTTACATCCTACCATTAAGGAGAGAGAAAATGCCATCTAAGAACAGTTTTAGGTTCTAACCATCTGGGAGACACTTTCTTACTCCTGTATCCAGAGAACAATCTAGACTATTTGTGGAAGAAATACTCCTTTTAAGTTAAAAAATTGCTTCCTGCAATATTGAAAACTGAGGTCAAGAGTCTTTTATCTCCCAACATCTGATGGACCATCTACCCTGAGCCAAGTCAGGGAATAGGACAAACTTTAACAAAATATGATACATTGTTCCAAGTCACGAATGAATTGGCAAGAGGCCAGAGGCTAAGTGAGAGCAAGACATTGGAGAGGCAAACAGAAGCTAATTTTCAGCATGCACCAAGTGCTACCACCTTGTTCAAGTGTTTAGCAAGTCTGTGAACCTGAGCTTTGTTTTTCAGGACCTGGAAGGAGTACAGCAGGGTGATGTGGGAAGAAAGCCCGAACCTGAGGCTTAGTGTCTGGGAACCTGGGGCTTAGTGTCTGTTTTGAAACTTGGCGACCTGGGTGATCCAAAAGCACTTCATACCTGGAATTGAACTGATGTGACCTGAGAGGCAGCCAGTGCCCAAGACACTGGCAGACATAAGCACAAATTTTTCTCTAAAACAACACTCTCAACCCAGACACAACCCTCCAAGATAAAGTTCCAAGAACTGTGTGTCCAGCATAAAAAAAGAAAAAATCCCACACATACAAATAAATTTTACCAGGTTCTCAGAAGCAAAAGCCAACAGAACAGACCCAAAGTAATTTCAAGGTCATGTGTTAAATTGTCAGACACCAAAAGGAAGACAAATATGCTTATTATGTTTTTAAGTGCATTTTAGTTGTTGAATTAAAAATAAAAGATTAAGCCAGGGGTAGTGGTGCATACCTTTAATCCCAGCATTTGGGAGACAGAGGCAGCAGATTGCTGTGAGTTCAAGGCCAGCCTTATCTACAGAGTTAGTGGCAAGATCTGTGAGTTCAAGGCCAGCAATATTTACAAGAGCTAGTGGCAAGATAGCCAAGGCTACACAAAGAAGCCCTGTCTTAAAAAACCAGATCAGCAGCAGCAGCAGCAGCAGCAGCAGCAGCAGCAGCAGCAGCCGCCGCCGCCAATAAGTGGGGAGATGATTCAGTTGGCATGAGAAGTTGAGTTAGGAACCTAACATCCAGAAGAAAACCCAGACATAATAGCACACCTTTGTAATCCCAGTGCGGGGAGGCATAGACAGGAAGAGAAGATCCTAGGGGCTGGTGGCCAGCTAGCCTAGTCTACTGGGTCCCAGTAAGAGACTGTCTCATAAAAAAACAAAACAAAAAAAAACAAAAACAACAACAACCTAGAAATGACCTGAGGTTGCCCTTTGTCCTTGACATAGACATGAACACATGTACATATGTGCGCACACACACACACCTATATATAAATATATACAAACTATAGTCATTCAGACTTTTTGTTTTGATTTGTTTTTCAAGACAGGGTTTTTCTGTGTAGCTTTGTAGACCAGGCCTCGAAATCATAGAGATCCACCTGTCCCTGCCTCCCGAGTGCTGGGATTAAAGGCATGCATCATCACCACCACCCAGCGTCAGTCAGATTTTTAAGTATATAATGCTTCCTTTACAGTAAAATAATTGAAATTAAACATTTAATAGTCAACATTAGCATATTAAAATATATTATATATGAAAAGTAACCAAAGACAGACTTTAGATTTCAAAGGGATGATAACTTATTTGACAGTTAAGTGTACAATGCAAATAATGGCAATTAAATTATACTAGAATAATATCTTCAGTGAGCTACGAGAAAACAATTGTCATCCTATAATTGCATATTTATTAAAATTGTCTTTCATATGAAAGGAAAGTTGAGAATTTTACTCAATACACTCTATCACGAACAAATTCTGGGGGATATAGTCCAAGCAGAAAGAAGTTGATCTCAGATACAAAAGAAATTGCTAGCAAAGAAAATGGCAAATATATAGTTAAGTCTAAATGGTTGTTGCCTATATATCCTTGACATACGTGTGTATGCAATAGGTCCTGAGAAGTACAGGGAGCCAGCTGTCAGAAAAAGAAGTTGTGAGAGTGTGCAGTCGAAGGCATCATCTTACCTCACAAAGGACTCTGGAATGCTGAGGCACCACAGTTAGCCCATCTTTAAGGAAAAGAATTTTTGTTTTATTCTGTATTGTTTTGTTTTGTTTTGAAAGGAACCTTTATCTCCTCACATTCACACACGTGCAGACCAAGCTGAGATATGGGTGAAGCCATTCATTTCATCAGAGGACAATTCCCAGGGAATGTTCAGTTCTGGATTAAAGCTGCCAATGCTTGGACATGGGAGTGCAGCAGTGCCGATGGCAGAGTGGAGGCAAAGCATTCAGAATCCAGTGCAATGCTCTAGCATGCTTCTGCAACCTTTGACATTGCCACACAACTATTGTCATGTACAAAGTTCACACTGAAGAACTAAGCAGTCAAATTACAATGACAACAACAAAAAAATCACCAATGATATCCTCAAGTTTTAAGTAAGTCTACATTTTTGTATTTGGCTGCATTCATACCTGTCTCTGGGTGCATGCATCTCCAATGCTGTGGACTGGACAAACCTTCAAGAAAAAGTAGAAATAGGTATATAACAAATAGTACATAAGTCATGGAATACAGAGGCATTTTATTTTTTATATTGTTTGAGAGAAGGTTTGAAAACGTTGATTAACTGTAGACTTTGATAAATACTGACTTTTAAAGTGATTTAAAAACACTGTTTGTTGATTGATTGTGGGGGTGGAGGGGACATGGCAACTGAGAAGGAAGAGAAAGTGAAAGACTCCCTGAGAGGATGACTGAGGGTTTTAAGCTGGTGAAAGACACCGATCCACAAATTCAGAAGGTTCATTCAGTGAATCTTAGATCAGCAAAATAAAAAGAAGTCTTCCCTTAGTTCATCTAAGGTTAAAAGGATGGAGCGGGGAAGATGTGCAAGCTGAACTAAATTAGCAACTGCAATGAAAGTTTAAGAGCCTCTGTTAACAGCAGACAAAATAAACTTTCAGGAAAATGGAATTTTCTGAGAGATAAAGGGGGCCCTTTCCATTTATAAGTGTACTTTAGCAAGAGGAAATAGCAACTCTGATCTTAAATTCTCTCATCCAATAGATTCAAACTACATTTAGCAATAATTGTCAGGACCACAAAGTAATACCACCAAATATTCACAAACAATGCAGAGGTCGTGAATCTATAAGAACGCCAAAGACAAGAAACCAAGGTCCATGGAGGTTGTGGTTTGTGACAGGAGTGGGAGCAAGACAAAGGTGTGTTCCTCTGTCCTGGTGTCTTCCACCATTCCCTGCAGACGACACCAAAAACTCAGTCAGTCTCTGTCAGCTCAGGAGGAGAAGAGCATGACGCCAAACTGCTATTAGAAGACATTAGTGATGATGTCCTATTTGTCTCACTGAAATCTAGTATTAAGAGTTGAAAATTAGAATTTGGACAAATGTCCACAAAAGCAAAATGACATAAGTTTTTAGATATCAACTAAGGGGTTCTAATTCCTGACTTGTTGCCCCTTTTCATGGTTGGGTGTAGCTGGTTAAAGACAGAGAGCTATTTCTGTCTTTACTCGTTGGGACCTGTGACAACACTGCTCTGAGCCTCTGCTCAGTCAGCCTAAGGTATCTGAGAAAAATGGCATCATAATTCGTAACATTACCTGAAAATGGAATGATGCCTCTTCCCGAGCCCCGGCATCTCTTCCGATTTTCAGGCTACATTGTCTCTTGCAGATAAGATAGATCTGTTATGAAGTTAGATAAGCCATAATCAATGTCCCCAGAAAATGGCAAAATGGTTTGCCCAGAGTTTAAGGATTTTACCTCTTTTCCTTTTGTAGAAGTCATGGAAAATGGCCTTAAAGACAAATGATCCATTTTAGGAACTATTTCTCTGCTTTAACGGGTTTCATCTTCTGGTAAATATAGAGAGAGCCAAGCTTGGCAAAGGAAATGCTTACCATGGGATTTGCCCTCACAAAGTTCCCTTGAAGACAGAAAGTTGGGCCCTGGAAACATGCTTCCTGGGAGATCTGGCTGGGGATGACAGCCCCGAAAGTACAAACTACCATCAACCCAGGCTGCTCAGAAGCCTAGCATGACTTCAGGGGCCAGTGGCCAGGAAGAACACTCTATCACTCTTGCCTATTCTCTCTGGTATAAGAGCCAATATTGTTCTCTCAGTCTCCATCAAAAAAGCATTTACCCAGGTACACCATTTGGCTTCCCAGTCCAGGACACCTGATACCATTAATTACCATGCTACAGCCTCGATTTCTCAGTGCTTTCCCTAAGGATTGATTCACAGTTTGGTGGCAAAGCAGGGTGCTAGAGAGCATGAATTGTGAGCTCAGGGTCTCAGTGTGGACTCTGACATCACTCACAGTGGACCTTGGGAAAGCACCACAAGCTGTGTGTGCCTTGTTTTGTCACTTGGAAAGTGGAGCGAGTAGCACCTTCTCCACAGGGTATCACTAAGATCAGTGCCTATCGGTGCCTGGTGTACAGCATAAGCCAATGTTCATCAAGGCCATTGTTCCTTGCTTTAATAGTCCCCTCTGGAAGTTTCCTGCTATCCTTCGTTTACCAGACTGGCACTGAAGTCTCAAATGAACTCTCTTCCTCACTCACATGAACTGTCTTTCTTCTTACCTGACCTCCTAGGCTGACATCTTTTGCTTATGTCTTGGTGTCTGTTAGGCTCAGAGTAACTATAATGTCTTAGCTTTGTTGAATTTAAATGAACACTTGATTGCCTCGAATGACATAAGCCTTTTAGGGACCTTTCAAGGTACTACTTGAATCTGCTACTCTTAGCCCCTCTCCCAAGTCTAAGACCTGTGTCCCGTGTCTCCCAACTCATTGTTTCCTAAGCTGCTCTGTTCCCTTCCCCACCCTGGATCTGGTTGTCCTATCATCCCATCTCTCCAGGACTCATTGGTTTGATTTCTCTTTTTCTAGACAGACCACCTGTATAGGAAACCTCCAGCATCAGTACACACCATGTTTGTCTTTCTAGGTCTGGGTTACCTCACTCAGGATGGTTTTTTTTTTTTTTTTCTAGTTCCATACATTTGCCTTCAAATTTTCTGATGTTGCTGTTTTTGACAGATGAGTAATACTCTATTGTGTAAATTAACCACATTTTCTTTATCCATTCTTCAGTTGAGGAGCACCTAGTTGGTTTCCAGGTTCTGACTATTACAAATAAAGCTGCTATGAACAGGAAGAAAGAAAGAAAGAAAGAAAAAAAGAAAGAAAGAAAGAAAGAGACCTCCAGCAACAGCCAGGGCTACAGATCTAAATAACATACTCTTTAACTACTCACACTTCTCTATAAGAACATCTTTGTCCCAGGCCTTCATCCAAACCAATCCCACCTCCATCATCATCTTTGTAGGGAATTTAGAAAAAAAAATAAATGAAAAGTTCCCTTTTAGGAAGGCTTCATAAATTCTTTGAAAAGAGAATTAAAGACAAAGAATACCAAGGGAAGTTTTTCAAAATCAATACTTCTCCAAAGTGGAAGTAGAGCAGAAAAAGCCACCTCTCACTACCACCATATTGGTTAGCTCCCCACCCACCCATCCCTGGGTTGTCCCTGACACATTCAACATGGTTGTAGAGACACAAATCTCCACTGACTTGGTTGGCAGCTGTTGTGAAGTGAGAACAGCAAAATAAATGGCTCTCTTATGTCAAGGTACAACCCCAAACTACCTTAGACACAGGCTCTCATATAAGGGGAAGAGAACTCATTTGTTGGGAGGACCTGTGCTATTTCGTGTGGCTTACCAGCTTTGTCTCATTTACTCCTTCTGCAATGCTATAGGGCAGGTTCTCTTACTATCCTAGCCCACAGCAGAGAAACAGCCTCCAACTGCTGAGATAATGTAGAAGGTGTAATGGGGGAAAGCCTGATGGTGTTTTGACTCCTTTGTAGCTCCCAAGCTTTGCCCTCATATATTCTTAGCTGTTGGCAGAACATACAACTTTTCCTATAGCAGGAGTTAGGAGCCCATCACCACCCCTATAGTGTACCATGGAAACCTCACCCACCTCTTCTTGCAGACCCCTCATCCAGAAAACACAAGTGCAAACCCCTGACATCAGAGCCAGACACTCTAGCTCCTGATCTAAGAACCACTTCCCACAAGCTACAAACACTCAACAGACCTCTGTTTACTCTCTGTCTGTCTGTGCAGGACAAGCTGGGCCTCAAGTATCGCCCACACAGATGATGCTGAGCAAACAGCATCCACGGGACTGTTTACAGCCAGACCCCCAGGGCCATGCAACTGTACCAACTGTAGACTTTCAGAACTTAGAGAAAGGAGCACACCAACTTAGGAGCAAAACATGCTAAAAATCAGAAGCTGTACAGAAGGAATCACTGCTTCCCACTTACACAAACAGTAAGTCCCCAGTACCAATTATAAGCACTGCTGGGTAAATCAATTAACATGGAAAAGACTGATGGCCACCTGAGTTTTGGACACTGGAAAACACATAGACTGGTGGAACAAGGTGTAACTTGTCTTAAAACACTATACTAAGAATTCATGAAGCCTGAAGTCTCATTTATTTTAAGGTTTTCTTTCTTCAATTTCGCTAATATGATATTAATTTAAATATGTTATAAATGCTGGACACATAAGACAAAAGTATGTTAGGAGCATTGAAATCAGTTTGTCAGTCATGTTTGATCAAAGCTTCATCATCAACTCTGTCCATAATTCTGACAATAAGAAATTTATACCATATAAACTATACTTAAGGGCTGTCTCCATGCCCAGCAGTAGGAGGCAAACACAAAATAGACTCAATTAAGTTTTTGTATTATTTTTTACTTATATGGCTTTGTTTGTGCACTTTTTATCTTACTGTCTTTTGTTTATATGTTTTCTGATTTTGTGTTTTGAGGGTTTGTTTGTTTGTTTGTTTACAAACCCCATGTGTGTGTATGCATGTTTCTTGTGCTTTTTCACAGATTTTTTTCCGGACTTGTTTCCTCTTTTATTTGCCTGTTTGTTTTCTAAAGAAAGAGAGAAGGCATAGATTTGGATGTGTGGCAAGGAGGAGAGAATCTAGGGGGGTAGATAGGGGTGAACCATGATCAGAACATATTGTAAGAATTTAAAATAAAATAGTTATTACTGTAAAAACAAAGTTATACCCGCTGCTGCTAACCAAGAACAGAGAGTACAACGGGTCGGATCAGGTTTAGTCTTTATCTGCCCCACCCAACACAGCAAACACCGGCTACCCTTTCTTCAGCAGGATCCACCCTACCACTACTCAGGGCTCAGCAGAACCCCAAATGCCCTGCTGGTTGCTGTTGCCAGAGCTGCAAGAGCAGCTGCTGTGGCTGCCACAGGCTGGGGAAGCCAATGATGATTCAGGGGTAGCATGAGGTTCCTCAGCCTGAGCTCTGTGTTGGGAACAGTGGTGATGAGCTGTATCTTGATATTACTCTGAACTGAAAATTTGAAGAGAATAGCAGAGAGAGAGAGATTAATTGAGGCCGGTTCCCAAGCAGAGTGAGAGGCCAGCATCGTTGCTATGAAGCTGATTCCAGCTGAACTATCTGAAGCACAGGACTTCACAGAGGACAATTCCATGCAGCTTCATTACGGGAAGTAACACTGCCTAATTTGTATTTCTCTTTACCAGGAGCTGTCACATTGGGGCTCTTTTCTTCACTTGAATGGGGACACTAATGAGGTTTCTCAGGTGTAACACAAGATCCAGATTAATGTACAGGAAGGAAAATGGTTTAAGGTTTGAGCTGTTCCTCTGATAAAGTACATTCAGATAACTTCAAATCGGGATTCCTCCTGCTGAAACGCCCTCTGCTTCACTGTGGGGAAACAGAACAACGCCTCCCACCCACGTGTCTGCACTTTAATCTCCAAAACTTGTGGTGTTCTTTACCTAAAATAAGGGATGCTACACACGCAAAGCTCAGAAGTTTGGCATGGGAAATCACACATGGGGGGGGGGGTCCGCTGGAATCAAGGGTCCTGGTTAGCAAGAGAAGAAACAGAAACATCCGAGGAGAACATGTAGTGGGGGAAATGTAACCCATTACCCGGAAGAAGACAGAGGAAGGAGCCAGGAGCCAGGGCACTCGGAGGACTTCTATAAGATGTGAGGAGGCAGATTCTCTCGTCAGCTCCTGTCACATCTCCATTTCAGCCCGGGAAAGACATACCGACTCTGGTTATCCAGAAACGAAGGTGACATTTAAGCCGCTAGATTTACACCGATGTGTTAAGCAGAAATTGGAAACTAATGCGTTCACTTGCCCTTTCTTCCCACTGTAACATTAGCTCCCTCCACAAGTATGGTGGCCCTGGCTGAATCAGACAGCTTTCTTCTCTGCCTCTCATGGTACACCCACAGAATAGGGCATGTGGCAGGCTTCTTCCTCAGGGCCTTGGGGGGCGCTGGTCCTCTACCATGATTGCCTATCATGGTGGTCTATCTGTCTTCTTCACCAGACCATAAACTGCTGTAGGCAAGAACTTCCTCTTGGACTGTTTGTTTCCTCTACTGGTGTAGGAAGACCCTCTAATCAACAGTTCTCCACCTGTGGGCTGTGACCCCTTTGGCAAACCTCTGTCTCCAAAAATATTTACATTACAATTCATAACAGTGGCAAAATCACAGTTATGAAGTAGCAACTAAATTAATTTTATGACATGAAGAATTATACTAAAGGGTCGAAGCATTAGGAAGGTTGAGAAACTACTTAAACACTTTTTTTCCTTCTCTCATACATCTTGACCACAGTTTCCCCTTCCTCCACTCCTCCCAGTTGCACCCCCCCCACCTGACCCCTCCACCAGAGCCATTCCTCCTCCATTTCACTTCAGAAAAGAGCAGGCCTCCCAGGGATATCAACCAACGATGGCATAGAAAGTTACAATAAGACCAAGAACAAACCCTCATATCAACGCTGGGTGAGGCAAAGCCAGTAAGAGGGAGGAGCCTAACAGCAGACAAAAGCATCAGAGAACCACAGGCATAAACACTCCGACTGTTAGGGGTCCCACAAGAACACCAAGCTGAAAAAAAAAAAAAGAAAAGAACAAGCTGCCAACCATACATATATGCAGAGGCCCTAGCCCTGATCCATGCAGACTCCACGCTTAAACACTTCTTAATGGACGGCTGCTACTTCTAAAAGCTCCAAGTATCTCATCTACCAGAAACAATACCTATTTCATCTGAGACTGTGAGCAAATGCCAAATGAGGAAAAGAAAGAATGATGATGACTCACAGTGCAGCCATGCTTGAATTGATTCAGAGAGCAGTAATGCTGCACAGAAGCACACAGAGAGCAGTTACACAGCGCATCCTGTCCCACTGGCCCTTTTTAGAATAAGTTTTTGAAGTAAATTATAACTACATTGCTTTCACCCTTCCCTGTCTTCCCTCCAATCCCTCCCATGTACTCCCTTGCACTCTCAAATTCATGCCCTTTTTCTTTGTGTACACACACACACACACACACACACACACACACACACACACACACACACACACACAGAGGTTCTGGAATACATAAACACAACCTGCTCCACCTATAAAGTGCTACTTGTATCTCAGTGTTTTCAGGGCTGACCAATTGTTATTGGTTAACCAATCTTTGTGCTCCTCCCTGGAGGAGATGATTTCACCCACTCTCAGCATTCCCGAGTTCCCATATTTCTTTGTCTACTAGGGTTGAGGCCCTGTTAGATTTCCCAACACCGTGTCAACATAGCTATTGGTGTCACCCTTCTTCAGATCTTGGTTGGGCAGTCATGTTGAATTGTGGGTGTCGCTTCTCTATTATTTCTGGAAAACACAATCTCACAGCAGACTTCCTGTCCTCTGGCTCTGATAATCTTTTCACCCCTGTAACAAGTCTTTTTCTGTCCTAACAGCCAGCTCCCAAATAAGGACATGGAGACTTCTTATTAATTATGAAAACTCAACCTTAGCTTAGGCTTATTCCTAACTAGCTCTTTTAACTTCAATTAAGCCATTTATTTGAATCTACATTTTTACCACGTGGCTTTTCAACATTCTTTAAATCTGTATGTCTAGCTCCCTCCATGCCTCATTGGTGTCTCCTCTGTGCCTCATTATCTCATCCTACTTCCTCTCTCTGCCCAGAAGTCCCAACTATACCTCCTGCCTACCTATTAACCATTCAGCTCTTTATTAAACCAATCACAGCTGTATACCTTCACAGAGAGTAAAAATGTATCACAGTCCACCCTCTCTTCTGAAATGGTCCTTGAACCTTTGATGCAGGAGTCATATTGTAGGTCTATCAGTTGAGGCAGAGCACTACACAATCACTTGTTCTCTGCATTTTAATTAATGTGGTTTCCTCTATTGGTCCCCATTTGTTGCAAAGAGAAATTTCTTTAATGAAAGGTGAGAATTACACTGATATGTGGGTATAAGAACAGCTATTTAGAACTCAGGGATTATGTTAGTTTAGTAAAGTGGTTGTAGGTTCTCCTCCAACCTCCATGACCTCACTAGCATTGGGTAGTTGCCTAGGTTTCCAGTACCTAGCATAATCTCCCACTTGTTGAGCAGGCCCCCTTTGTACCTATTAAGATCCCTCATTCTCTCCAAGACCATACCATCAGGTTATATTTCAGTGGCCATCCCTAGAGATTCCAGCCACTGTTCCCAAGGCTAACCCAGCCCAGCCAAATGTTCCCTTTGCTTAAATAACTTTGCTTTAGCTTATTTTGTTCACAACAAGGCTACAAGAGAAGGTGACCTGTTTCATTTTAAAAACATGAAGGCTTTATCTATATTAATAAAAGAAAAGTTATCAAAGCAATGCAGCTATTTTTCTGGAGGAAGAGGGAGGGAAATGCCTCATTGAGGGATATAAAATTCTGAAGGGAACAGAAGCAAGATTTTACAAGACTATTTGAGATAATGTCAAGTACAAGAACAAAAGAACATAAACTAAGGCTCAGAAAGGGTCAGACCCTCCAGGAATTTAGGCGGAATTTCTTTAGACACAGAAGCAAGTTTATAGACTAAAAATCAGAGAGTTGAAATGGGGAAAGGCTGTTGTAAATTTATTGGAAGCTGTTAGACAAAAATTGTTCCCTGAGTTATCCCCAAACCATAGATCATGGCTTCTAATTCTTAGAACAAAGCAACCTGAATTGTGTAATGGGCTCTATTTTAGAGGTGTCATTTTTTATCTTCTTTCAAATTAGTTCTTTAGCCACTTGGCTGAGTCTTTTGCTATATAATCCAGGGAACTCCGAGCTCTAAAATTACCAGATTGTATTGTTCTCACAGATGAGAATACAAAGGTGTCCAAATGTACCTGCATGCCACAGAACAAGCAAGCAGCCCCTTCCTGATTGGATAGACTTGGCACCCAGGGCATCCTTCTCATTTCCAGTTACCTCAGCCCATGTGCCTTGGATGCCATGACATCTTCCAAGCCAGACATTGCCTTCTGTGAGATACATTTGAAATCCCCCTTAAAAGATGTCTTAGTTAGGGTTTCTATTGCTGCATGGAAACAACATAACTAAAAGGGAAGGTGGAGAGGAAAGAGTTTATTTGGCATACACTTCCATACTGCTCTTCATCATCAAAGGAAGGAATATTAGCACAGCTATTGACGTCATCCTTCTTCAGGTATTGTTTAGGCAGCCATGTTGAAACATGAGTGTAGCTCCTCTGTCATTTCTAGGAAACACAATCTCAGCAGACTTCACCCTTAATAGCAAACATGCTATTTATTATATTAGATCCTGGTTTTATGATTCTTTTTGAGGCTATAGTGTGGAAATTCATGCTGACGCCAGAGACCACCATTGTTACTATTTGCCTGCCACTTTCAGTTGTAAGATGGGTAGAAGTTGAAAGGGTGCAAAGAGGAAGTGAACAAGGGGCAGAATGGGACATCATATGTGGAAACCATGTGTCCTCAGGAGAGGACTTAAGGCTGACACATATTAGCATAGGCCAGGTTATGCAGATAAGACCAAAACAGGTCAAAAGGACTAGTCATTTGTGAGGGATTGTTCGATGTCAACTTGACACAAGCTAGAGTTATCTGAAAGGAGAGAACCTCAATTGAGAAAATGCTCTTATAAGATCTGGCTGTGGGGCATTTTCTTAATTAGTGACTGATGGGGGAGGGCCCAGCCAATTATGGGTGGGGCCATCTCTGGGCTGGTTGTCCTGGGTTCTGTAAGAAAGCAGACTGAGGAGCAAGCTAGTAAGCAGCACCCCTTAATGGCCTCTGCATCAGCTCCTGCTTCTCCTTTTCTGCTCTGTTTGAGTTCCTGTCCTGATAGGATGAGCAGCAATGTGGAAGTGTAAGCCAAATAAACTCTTTTCCTCCTCAACTTGCTTTCTGGTCATGGTGTTTAGTCACAGCGATAGAAACCCTAAGACATCTTTCAAGGGAGATTTCAAACAACCTCATCGAAGGCACTATCTGGCATGGAAGAAGTCATGGCATCCAAGGCACATGGGCTGAGGTGACTAGATACAAAAGAAGGATCCAGAGTCAGTTTCATTTCCCCTGCCCATCTACTCTGAACATTAAAGCTAAAAATGAGCCTGGCCAGTTGGCACAGGACACTATCCCACATACTCAGGGGGACGAAGGCAAGAAGATCACAGATTCAGGCCAGCCAGCATTATAGACTAAATTCAAGACCGTCTGGAAAATTAGTAAGATCTGTCTCAAAATTAAAACAAACCAAAGTATAAAGGAGGCTTAGGATATAGTTCAGGGTTTCAGGGCTTGCCTGGCATGTTAAAAACCCTAGGTTCAATCCGCAATTCCATCAGTGATTAATCAAAGAAAATAATACATTGTTGCACCAGACTGACACCAAAAGCTGTTGGGGTTGGGGGTGGGAGCAGCTGGAGAGATGCCTCGGTGGACAGAGCATTGGCTACTCCAACAGAGGATCTGGGTGCAATTCCCAGCACCCACATGGCAGCTCACAACCACCTGTAACTCCAATTCCAGGGGAGCTGACACCCTCTCCTGGCCTCTAAAAGCACCAAGAACACAATGGTACACATGTATTCATGCAGGCACTCACATAGACGAAGAACTTGAAATCAGGAGAGCAAGACCAGTGTAGGAGCACAGTGAGATTCCATCTCAAAAAAAAAAAGGAAAAGAGGAGGTTTCTCACAGTAGATTCAGTGGTGCCTTTTTCTTACACAGTGGCAATAGTTAGCTCATCCTCTGTAGCCTTTTATAAGGGCACTAACTCCAGTCTTGAGGTCTCTGTTTTCATGGTTTACTTTTCCTGAAAAGCTCTCATCTCCTAATGGTATCACTTTATGGGTTAAGATTTTAATATATTAATTTGAGGGAAGACTCAAATATTCAGACCATATCAAACACTTAACACTTGCAAGGGTGCTGTATGAAAAATATTGTTATGTTCTAGGGTAGGGGGTTAAATTTGCTTTTAAAAAACTTTTAAGTAGCCAAAATTAATTAATTAATTAATTGAATTTGTTGAGTATTGAGTACTTCCTGGACCTGGGTCTTTAGAAACATTTTGCTGCTGCTTCTCCTCCTCCTCCTCTTCCTCCCCCTCCCCTCCCCTCCCCCTCCTCTCCCTCACCCCCTCCTTCCTCTCTTATTGCCTTCTGGGTTCTGGAACATCACTGATGTCATACCCTGGATTGAATCTTTGTGTCCCTGAAAATTCAATATTGAATCATATTCCACAAGAGATGATGATTTCAGACAACAGGCCATCTGGCAGCAGATTAGGCAGAATCCTCAAGAATGGATCTGGTGACCTCCTCAAAGAGATTACTAGGTTTTCCATAGCTCCTTCCACAATATGAGGATTAAGTCCCTTCAGACTCCCAGTTCCCAGTGTCCCAGGATCTATTCTTAGGCTCCACATCCTCCATAACTGCGGGGGGGGGGGGGGATATGAAGCGGGGGAACATACACATTGGTCATAAGCCAAGCTCACCTGTGAGGAGGAGGCAATTGTATCCCTCCAATTTGTGTCCTTTTCAAAGCACACAAAGTTTTATATTCCGTTGCCATGTCCTTGTATCAACCAATTTAATGCAATAAAGTACAGTGGGCAGCATCAAACACATGTTGAGTTGAAATAATTGAATTATATATTGAAGGGAGCAGCTCCCCATTTCGGCAGCCATAACGGCTGAACACATATTTTTCTGACCTTGTCTTAGTCACTAAGGTCAGATGCCTGCCCCTTTCGGCAGCCATGACAGTAACACATGCTTTTCTGACCTTGCGTTGGTCACTAGAGGTTAGGTGCCTGCCTCATGGCAAGGAACCAATCAGAAGTTAGCTGGTGGTGGTATGCTTTACGGCTCTGGGTGTGCTTTATGGACAAGCGCACAACAATGACGTGCAGAGCATAGCAGGGCCTATGGGCCATAACAACCAGTTGGCCAATCAACACAGGGCAAGCCCTCCAAGCCTGGAGGCACACCAATCCTGAGCCTGTATGTACCCCTAGACACTCCTCCTTATGCTGCCCTATAAGATCTCTATGCAGACGCTTTGAACTGTCTTTTCTAGCCATCCGCCATGGCATGTGGGTGAAAGACCCGAGCTAACACAGGGTTAGCTCGTTAAACAACAATAAAGCCTCATGCTGTTTGCATCAAGCTTTTGAATCTGCCTGGTGATTGGGGTGACTGAGGTCCTGGGCTAAGACCCTGGAAGCCTGAGCTTTCCGGGGGTCTAACAATATCCTCGAGAATAAAGCAGATGGTTTTGCGTTTGTTTATTTTCAAATAACCTGAACCCTAAACACAAGTCAGTTACTTCATTTGGTACTCAATCCAAAGCTAGCCATATATTCCAACACCAAGAGCAACTGTGTTCTCTTGGTGTTGCATACATGTGAAACCCTGTATAGTAAAATTGACTGGCAATTTAGTGATTACAAGGAATACAATTAATGAATCATCTCCTTATTGGCTGATCTTAAGCTCTGACCTTCCTCCATCAGTATCCCTCTAACTCGAGCTCAAACAGATTGGTATCAGAGAGAGCTAATGGCTAATAATAGTATGTTTCTTACACGGAGGTATTTGCATTGTAAATTAGGGCAGTGAAGAGGAATGGCTTTTTCCAACAGGAATAACATGGTGGCTGATACATGGGGATAAGTGAAGAAAAACAGCTCTTAGCTTGCTTCCACCTGTACACTAGGACTTGAATTCTTTTTCAAATTTATTTTAAAAACCAACATGGTCCAAATATAGTTCACAGTATCTCAGATGTTCTCCTCTATTCTATATATGCCTTGGAAATAACACCATCCTTGAATATTGTTCAGCAAGTAAAATCTGCATTTACTAAATATGCATCAGGAACCTTGCTGCTTAAACACTGCCTTCTATATTATCTCTCATTTGATCCACACAGTCACTCTATGAGGTAGCTATTGCTTTTGTTATCAACAAGGAAGTCAAGGCTTACAAAAACTCGTTGGTAAAGCAAAGGTTTAACCTTGCCGGCTGATCACTAGCATTCTCTGTAGCAAGACAATGTTCCAGCTGGCTTGCTGGACTCTGGGGATTGGATTACAACTTTGATTAGACCAGAAAGTTTCCAAAACCTTTGTCCTCATAGCACATATTAAATAATACCTCTTTACTCTCTCTGCCATTTTACAACTTGAAAAGCATTTTTAGACATACCTTCCCACTTGATTAATAATATTTCACAAAGTAAGTATCATTCTAGTTTTATCAATAAAACTCTTGGCTAGAGCAGCTAGAATTGAGTTAATATGGTTAGAAATGATGAACAATTTGTAGGTGGGGATGAAAGGACATGAACTCTGGCATGCTAGGTAATATGACATGGACCAATGTTAGGATTTTTCATTCTATGGACAAGCAACCACTTCTGTGGAAGCACCATCTGAATTGGGTCTACCTATATACCCAAAGCAGGGGTGGTAAGCAGAGGCCAAGGTCAGCTTCAAGGACCCCACAACTTTCTCCTTTAGAAACTATTTTTGGCTCAAACTGAACAGATTGAAACATTCCAAACTCATACCAGGACTTAAGTCAGAATCCAAAATTTTTGTTTGCTATTTCCACAATGTTTTTCTCTTTCTAAGTTGTTCACTTAATTGAATCCCTGTCTGTTCCTATCCTTCCCTCAGTTCCTTTCCAGAGTACAAAGATTTATATGTTCATTCTCTCAACTGCAGCGTCCTTTCGTCCCTTCCCAATTGTAGATCTCTCCAGTATATCTGTTTTTTAAAGCTATATTCTTGGTTAAGGAGAAATTAGATGATATTTGGCTAGAGATCCAAGGAAATACAATTCTACCCTTTCCCTAGGGACCAAGAAGCAGAAAACACACAAGGAGAAGTAGTACAAATGAAATGTAATACCACTTTCTTATTCGCCAGATGTGTGTGAATTAGATGAATCCTATTTCCTATATACCACTGCAGACCATGAGGAAATCCCTCTGGCCATTATGCTATATTTGTGTTCCAGGAGTAGTAGTGATAGCCTTGGATTCCATTCCTGAAAATGTTTCCACTGTCAACCTGCCAACACATACCAAATCATATCTTAAGAGACCACAAAAACCAAAATTCAGTGTATAATGGGAATGAGCTGTGGTTATGATAGAGCCAACACTGTGTTCTGTCCTTTCAGGCCAGTCCATCCTATGGATAGCTTCAGACAACTATAAAGTAACCAGGAAAGACACCAGAAGAAAAGCTCACAAGATGGCATGTGTATGGGCAGATTCTCCCTCCCCCAGCTAACTAGGCAGATGGGATTGGGTGTGCGAACAGCAGTGGAAGTTCTGGGAGGCTAAATGCAAAGTCAGGGGTCCAAGGAGTACCCATGAACTCTCCAGCACCCCAGGGCTCCATACACCAGTCCTGCTCACCCATCTCCAGGGTCTAGCCTAAGTGTGGTCCTCAGCCTTCATCCAGGAAACTTCTCTTTAAAACACACTATTACAGAAAACTGAAACTGCTAAAAAAATGCAGAGTTGCAAAGCCCAGTCCTAGCAGATACATATAGAAAGTACTCCCACATCTAAAGTCGGGAAGTTTGGAAGAGGGGGCAAAAAGATTATAAGAGCCAGAGGATCAGGGTTTGCTGTGAGATTGTGTCTCTTAGTGATGTCAGAAGCTACACCCATGAAGTTTCAGCAACATGAAGGCCTGCACTTAAGCCAGACGGGGACAACAGAAACAGGCATGCTGAAATGGACAGAGGAAATCCCAGGGGGCCTCAACCCTACGCTAAGAACTACAGGTAACTAAGGAAGGCTGAGAGAAGGAGAAATAGTCTTCCCCAGGGAGAGTACACCTATTGGTTATTAGCACCAAATGCCCAGCCCTGAAAACATACATATAAATAACACTATACAAACTGGGAAAGTTATATTTATGCATTTAGGAACACATGTATGCACATACATACATGTACATGTATATAACAATAATTAATGGAAAAGAGGCCATGAACTTGGAAGAGAGCAAGGAACAAGTACATGGGAAGTTTTGGAAAGAGGAAAAGGAAGGAAAAATGGTGTAATTATATTATAATCTCAAAAATAAAAGAAGTAAATAGAATTAAAAACTATTTTTAAAAAACTTTTCAGCCATTTCTCAGCCATCTAAATGCTATAGGAATTAAATACTATGCTAACTCAAAATGCCGGAAGCACTAGTCAGGCCTGAATACCTGAGATCCAATAATTGAACAACATATCCTGGAAGTTTCAGTTATTGGTTCTGAATGTTCTTTTGTATCTACTCTTCTATGGGGCTTTTCCCTCAGCCCCTGTCTTGCTGTCTCCATGCACTAAAAGCTAAAATGCATCCCACTTCCAGAGACGCCTGGTGTACCAAGGACAGTTCTTATGTTAAAATCTGGATGTGCATAAGCTGGAGCCTTGGATGTTTAAATTAACCTCCCTAAAAATTAGACACTAGTGTTTTCTCTGTGGTCTTATATGTATCTGCTGGGACTGGGCTTTGCAACTCTGCCTTTTTAGCAGTTACGGTTTTCTGCAATAGTGTGTTTTAAAGAGAAGTTTCCTGGATGAAGGCTGAGGACCACACTTAGGCTAGACCCTGGAGATGGGTGAGCAGGACTGGTGTATGGAGCCCTGGGGTGCTGGAGAGTTCATGGGTACTCCTTGGACCCCTGACTTTGCATTTAGCCTGTGCCCTCAGAAGCCAGGAGAGGGTATTAGATCCCATGGAATCACAACTCTAGAGAACAAAGCCAGGTGATAAGTTTACATGCCTTGAGTCACAGGCTTAGAACACCCACAGGTATATTTTGTTTGACTTCAAATCCAGATGTTCTGAACACACTATGTAATGTTCCTCCACGACAAAAATAGAGAGGAAGGAGGGCTGTCCACTGAAGAGAAAGGGCTCCAGGACCCCACTGTCTCTGCCACCTATCCCCAGCCCTCCCAGTTCATGGAGACATTTGAGTTCATGAACCCTGTTCCAAAGTAATGAATCTCAACTGGAGATTACAACAGGATCACTTGAAGGGGCTCTTCATGTCAGCTTCCCTTTTCTCCAGATAACTATGAACAGTGGCATGTCAGCAGAAGTTTCTGTCCAGCCCAGTCCCGCCACCCTTCAGTCCCAAATAAACACACAGAGGCTTATATTAATTATAAACCGTTTGGCCTATTGTCCAGGTTTCTTATTGGCTAGCTCTCTTAATTATTAACCTATGTATCTCCACATAGTCTTGGCTTACCAGAGAATGCCCAAGCATTCTATCTTCCCAGTAGCTACATGGCATCTCTCTGTTGACTCTCTGAACTCTTCTTTTCAGAATTTTCCTAGTCTGGTAGCCCTGCCTATACTTTCTGTCTGGCTACATCCTGCCTGTCCATTGGCCGAAACAGCTTTATTCATCAGCCACTAAGAGAAACGTATATTCACAGCATACAGAAGGACATCCCCCATCAATGGCAGCGTTAATTATCATCCAGACCATCAATGAAACAGAAAGGAAAAGTTCTTACCTTTTCCTAAAGATTTAATTTATATTCCCTTCCTACCACCAAGGCAATAATGAATTCTCTAATTTGCATAATTCATTCAAGCAACCCATCAATGGAGAGGACAAGAAAATTCTTGCATGGTGATCATTTCATGCTGATAAAACTGTTAGAATATCCTAGTCCAAATAGTGCCACACCATGTTGGATAAAGCTTCACTTTTTGAGTTATGACCTATGCTTTGCATCTTTGCTAGGAATGACAACAACAAAGTTAAAACTAAGTAAGTTCAAAGTCTAGCCAAAGCAATTCTTGAGATCTGAAAACAGCCACCTTCACCACAAACTCTAAAATAATTCAGCTCCCAGGCTTGCTCTGGAACAGTGCCACTCGAGGTGTGTATGAGTGTTTTGTCTGCATGTGGTCACCACATGTGCCCTCAGAAGCCAGGAGAGGGTATTAGATCCCCTGAATCTGGAGTGGTAGACAATTGTGAGCACTGTGTGGGTGCTGGAAACTGAACCTAAGTCCTCTGCAAGAGCAACAAGTGCTCTTAACAGCTAAGCCATCCCTCCAGCCCCAAACTGTAGCCTGTGGATCAGTTAGTTCTAGGAATATCACTTGAGAGCCTGATAGAAGTGCCAGTTATCTGGAACCATGGCCACTAATCAGAAGTCTGGAGGCAGAATCCAGCCATCTGTATCCTCAAATCCCTCCACGTAATTCTGGTGTGTGCTTACATTTCAAGAATCACTAGTAAGGCTTCAGAATTTTCTGGAAAGCTGGAAAAAAATCAGAACACCTACACCCTAATTCCAGATTTATTTCTAACAAGATCCAAAGTGACACAATCCCCTCCCATCACAGAAGCCCACTTTGAGTAGCGCTTCTGAATTCAGGGTTCCCTGCTGAGTATCCACAGGAACCCGAAGAGAGCAAAAAGTGGTTGATCTGCTGGTAACTTTCAGGGCTAGGAGCAGGCCCCTAGGATTTTAAAAATCTCCTCACACAATTCTAAAGCACAGTTAAGTGAAGAGCAACCTCTCCAGGGCCTTCTGCTCCCCCAGCCTGGGTCCTCATGTTCTACACTGGAAGCATTCTGATCCCCTTCCTGACTTAAGAATTGATGCTAGTGATTTCAGTTATTTTAGATACTTTTCAAAGGGCAGCCTCTCATCAGTTTAGGGAGATTTATAACCAACAGTTGTTTTCTAACCCTTCTTGGATTCACATCCCAAGATAGTGCTATTAGCACTGGGACAGTTTCAGCCAGTAGGTAGAACCTGCAGCAGCGAAAGTCACACCCTCCAGAAAACACATTCTCTGGCAAAAGCAGTTTTGGCTGAGGAGGAGACACACGGCTATTCTAATAGTCTCAGTGTCACAGCAAGTTCCTTCCAAGCAGCTTCAGCAATGCCCAAGGAGATGTTAAATCCATTAACTTAAGTCAATACGGGTACTGAGATGGCACCAGGGGTCAGGGGACATGGAACAAGAGCATAAGACATTCTCAGGGCAATTGCTGGAGGAGATGCTCTCCCATTATACAAAACCTCTGTAGATACTTTAACGATGTCTTGATGAGATGTGGGTAAGTGATGGTATTTGACCAAAATGTTTATAGACCCATTGGCTAAGCATGCCTTAAGACTCAAGGGTGCTTTGTTGTTTTGTTTTCTACCCCTGAGGTGGTATGCACTACTGACAGCTCATCAAACAAAGGAAAGCAGAAAGAATAGAAAATGCATATTCATGTGTAATAACAGAATAAAAAGACACTCACTGTAGGAGCAAATATTGACAGACAAATATTTTCCTAGAGAAAGTGGCATGTATATTTTAGCTTCATAAAAATAAACTTGAAAGACAAAAAAAAACTTTTTTTTTCCATTTTGGCTTCATTAGAACAACAAGAGGCTTTGTGTCTCCCATCAAAGCACACCCAGACCCTTTTGTCATGTCTGAGAAACTATTGATTCCTCTATTAAATTGTGCTATATGGAAAAATCTTGACAAGAGCAATATCATTTATTAGACTAACAAATATGTTAGTTGAACCAGCTTTGGAGACTTCTAAAATCCATTATACAACTGCAGCTCTTTTTCAGAGACCAGGATGTATTACAGAGACCAATTCTCAGGACACAGTATGACTAATTTACTGGCACATTCCAAGAGACCATTATATCTTAGGAAGTATAGAAAAATTATAACCTTCAACTTTGGAGAAAATCACTAACAGCTGATGTGTCTGTGCTGAAAATCTCAACAAGCCATGTCTACGGCGCCGAGTATTCTCCCACTCAGCATTTTCAGACACTAAAGGGGACACACAAAGGAACTACAGACAACAAAGTGGACGGCAAGTCTGAGCTCTTTCTGAAATGATTAATATGCACAAGGTCATCCAGCCCTCACTCCAATATCGTCTGTTCTTACTAGGCTTTCCACACACCTGTTTTATTCCTGTTTCACTTTTTTCTATGGACAGTGCACCCACAAAGCCCTTTTAAGCCCTAAAAAATAATGCACTCCAGTCCTAGATGAACACATTATCCTTCCAGAGCCCACCTTATTCAGCCATTTGTCTTTGCAGAAAAGAGAATTGAAACCCAGAAAGAAAATGAGTCTTACCCAACAGAACCTAAGAACACACAGCGGTGCCAACTTCCTCGGGTCACTCACCTCCACCTCTCAGCTATGCAAACTCTGTTGTGAGAGAAATCAAGTCCCATCTTAACTTATAACACTCCTATGCAGCTTAGAACCCTCACCAGGAGATCTTGTCTTTACTAAGAAGTTAGTGTCTCCTCCACAATCAACAAATGACGTGTGGTTGGTGCCCTAGGTCTTAAACAGATAGCCTGATCTACCTGCTGCCAAATGTACATCCAGCTCTATTGAGCCATGTGCTTGATGGGGATGCCGGGAGTTGGTGGCGCATGCCAGCACTAGGGATGCAGAGACAGGCGGATCTCTGGGAGTTCGAGGCCAGCCTGGTCTACAGAGCGAGTGCCAGGATAGGCTCCAAAGCTACACAAAGAAACGCTGTCTAGAAAAAAAAAAAGACTTTTGAAGGGCGTTAAGAAAGATTCTGGGCCACTTGGTAACCCCCAACCACTCGGCCACTTGCCAGTCCTCTTAGCCTCTGGACTACAGTGACGAAAAAATGAAAATTCATCGTAAACCTCCAGTGAAGCCAAAAGAAGGGAGAAAAGTCCAGCACCTTCATCCACATCAAGATGAGAGGCTTGCTATCAAGCAGACCAGAGAGACGGGGCAGTGCCAGCCTTGTTCAACAGTCTTTGCGAGTGTAGCAGCTGCTTGTTTAAGTGGAAGAAGAGAGAGAAAGCAGGTAGGGGGCTGAAAGTGGGAAGAAGAAAGAGAAAATGAAAAAAACCTAAGTGAAAAGAGTCTGGTAGAAAATTCTAATGTTTACCGATAAGCAGTTCTTTCTGCCCTCTAGGACATTGTTCAGGGGGAATTGTTCACGGAGGAATTGCTCTCCCAAGCCCTTGGATTGGTCCACGTGACCAGTTAAGCCAAAATGAACTGCAGTGGCATGCAGCATTTTCTACAAGCCGCTTCGTGTCACCCTGCAGGGAGAGCGGAAGCATCACCACAGAAGGCATGCTGTATCAACACACAGGGACCTTTGTCCCGGAGTGTCACCCAGATTGCTGGACAATTTTGCTTCAGTAAGAAATAAATTCTACCATTCAAGTCACTGAACTTTAGTGGGAATTTTTGCTAAAGCATACCCCGGCCTCCGTCAGTGGACAGAATAAGGCGTAGGAAGCAGCAAAGTGATTGAAAATGAAGGGGAAAAAAGCCAAGGAGAAAGAGAGAGATAAAGGGAAGGAAGAGGGGGAGGAGGAAGAAGGGGGAAACGGAGAGGAGGACGAGCCAACTATAACCCCTTTCATATAAACCGCCTTCTGTTAGTGACAGAGACATGTGTTTTGTAACAACTCCCAAGGGAGAAGCCACTGCTCAAAGGGGCACAGCTTCACACTGTGGTGCGTGCATGCACTCATCTTTCTACTGAGTCACACTTAATGCAATACACACGCATACATTAATTACTTATTCATTATCAAACATCCACCAAATGCCAGGCATCTCAAGGCAACAGAAGAGACCAAAACACAGGCACAGTCACTGGCCTTATGGAGCCTATAAACTACTGCCCACCCCCAAACTGTCAGAAGCCCCTTCCTACTGCACTTGACAGAAGGACAGGATAATTACAAACTCGGGCACCAGGCAATGATAAGTTTAGGGGCAGCACTCCCTGCTCTGCTGGTTCTGCAGGGACTGGCTACTTGATCCTGACAAATCCATGAGTCGCCTTTCTGTTGCTGTGATGAAATTGCCTGATATTCGTGAGTTCTTGGAGGAGAGTTTTGCATTGGCTCACAGTTTCAGAGATTCAGTCCCTCCTGATAGGTTCCATCCATCATTCAGCCAAGGAGCCCAGGGTGTGGCAGAGAGGAACTGGCCGTATAGTATAAGGGCAAGAAGCAGGGAGGTGGAGCTTCCCTAGATTTGTCCTTTCCTTCCCTGCCATCAGTACTTGTGACAGTGCTACCTGCCTTCAGGGTGGCTCTTCCTCTTCTGCAGCCCTCTCTGGAAATGTGCTCACAGATACAGATCCAGTCAAGACAGTCATGACATCAACCGCAACCAAGAGTGAACACTGAGGGTCAATGTCCCCATCTCTGACACATGAAATTAGGTCTAGTCACCTCCACATAACTTCAAATCTGATACAAAGTCAAGTCTTAATAACAGCCACCAACCAATATTTATTGACCACTTGTTACCTTCCAGGCACCCACTGAGCCTGGAGTATTGCATTTAATCCTCTTTAATCAGTCACCGCAGGGAAGGCATTATTTTTCCTAGCTTGCAAATATGCCTCAAAGAGGGGGGAAGAGGCTTCTCACGCCCACAGACCCACAGACCTAGTAAGTGCCATATTGGAACCACGGTCCAGAGAGAAAGCTGACAAAATCTTGAGCTTCCATCCCTTTACTGTGGCCAAACAGAAGTTAGATAGGAGGCTGGAGAGATGGTACTACAGGTTAAGGTGCCAAGCCTGAGTTCCATCTTCAGGATTCATGGAGAGAAAGAAGAAAAACTGGCTTGCACAAGTTAATCTTTGACCTCCACATACCTGCTCACTCTCTGTCTCTCTGTCTCTCTGTCTCTCTGTCTCTCTGTCTCTCTGTCTCTCTGTCTCTCTCTTTCTCTCTCTCTCTCTCTCTCTCTCTCTCTCTCTCTCTCTCTCTCTCTCTCTCTCACACACACACACACACACACACCATAAAGACATAATAAAGAAAAAATTAAGCTGCTTTAAATATCTGTGTAGAAAATACAATTTCTGTTAAAAATTTTAAGGAAATTCAACATGGGAAACAAACCAGCTATTTTTTGTTTTTGTTTTTTTCTTTTTCTTTTTCTTGGAGACATCAATGCTACATCCCCTCAGTTCTAAAAGAGACCAAGTGCCTGTTAGAACGTGTTGAATCATTGTTTTCCATCTTTGCTAGGAAATGAAGCACTTTCATTTAGGGTGTATCGTGTCCCTGATCTATGCCGATCTTCTTGCCTCATCTAAGCCACAGAAAAGATGACACAGATTTCTTTTTTAGACCAGACCCATCTTTTCTAGTTCCTGCAACCTCTGGGATAACTTTGCATCTTTCCTTTGTCACTGTTGGATCAGTTGGGTTGCTGGCAAGTTGCAGCCTGGGCTGGGGTTCCTGAGTCTTAAGGCCCAGGCATATCTTGCCAAAGTGCAGCTACCATCACTCTTCATTTCAGCCACTGTTGGTTACTTGTGTTCCTGTCTGTCCTTAGAACTAAATAAGAAAACAAACCAACAAACAGGTAGAGACATTTTTCTCCAGGCTTGTAATGGAACTTCAGGCTGACTGGGTATTTGGTGAATCTTGGAGGTCTAACTTTTTAATTTAAAAGTTGTTTCGAAAGAGCACTTGAGTAGAAATTCTAAATAACTGCCTGCCAGTTCCAACTAGCATGCCTGGGAAACCAACAACGAGAGACGGGTGTGCAACTGTTGGCAGGAATGACACACCTTCCACCACATAACCTGGGCTGGGCTACATAAAGACAGTGCAATTGAATGACTTATTCTGATAGAGATATGCTTCTGCCAGTAGGTACCACACACGTCCTTCACCTCATTCTGTTTGTCTGGCATAGTGTCCTTAAAATGCTTGCTTCCATGTGTTCTGATTATTTTATGAACAGAAGATCTCATGTAGAATACAGACTGTAAGCTTGAAGTCAGATGATCTGGCAAAACAGGAAGTATGTGCTTCCCCTCAGATTGTCCCGGCAAGTGGGGATTGAGCAGCAGCTGACCTTGGTAGACAGAGCTGAGCTCTCCAGAGTTCAACAGTCTCTGATACTGCATGACATCTGGCCTGCTGCCTGTTTGTTACCTCCCTGGATACCTCGGGCCCTTTAGTCAGTCTGTTTAATCCAGGTTGCTTAGTAACACAAGGAGATTGTGCACAGGCTATATGTGCCAAAAACCATTTTAAAACTCCTAACCTAGTGGCTCCCCTCTCCCTGATTAACTCCACCTAGCATTGCAAGATTGGCCCTCGAAGATATTTTGACTCACCAAAATACCAGTCTATGACTAATGTGCCACTCTCAAATGACAGCACTGCTCATCTACACAGTACCCTCATGTCTGATTCTGGATGCTGTCATCCATAATTACTTTAGATGCTGGGTCGCTGTTGCAGGTAGTGTACCCAATCCACTCTGCACTATGTTCACAGTCACTGCATCCATCCAAGTGGCTCCCATGTGTCTGCACTGCTCTAGATATGAAATATGTCCCTGTGAAGTTCATCTCTAGTGGGGTAAAGACTCTGAATAAACAACACATGATACACCAGATGTTACTGTTAGGAAAGAAATGAAATAAAGTAGAGGGATTCGAGAGTGATCTGGATCCTATTTTTGATGCAGTGATCAAGAAAATTTTAAGGGAGTGACATTTGGGCAAAGGACTCAAAGAGGTGAACATGTTAAGTCACATTCATATTTGTAGGATGAGCAGTTTCAGACAGACAGAAGAGTGAGTCAGGAGCCCTTGGGCGTAATGTGCTCAGAGGCAATGTGGCTGGCACTGAATATGCAAGGAAGAACAGTGATGGGAAGAGTACAGAGAGCTGATAGACCAGAAGTGACGTAACTAGTTGGATAATAGGTTAGCCCGTGGAAGGCCTTGAAAGCCACAAAGGGACTTTTGGCTTCTAATCCAAGTGGGGAGAGGAACCAATGGAGAATTTAAACGTAGCATTGGTATGATCTGAGTTACGTTTTAGAAAAAGACATTCAGTTATGTCCACATGACATATACATGTACATTCAAAGCTTTATTTTCTATAGACAGGCTTGAAAGCAAATCTAAATGTATATCTGATAAGGGAATAAATAAAGTATAGTATATCCATGCAATGCAATGTTTTCCAGAAATTAAAAGGGATAGAAGTTTGGTGATTTGTGCCTATAATCTTAACCACTCAGTAGAGAGAAGCAAAGGGCTGCCAATAGTCCAGCCTGGGCTATATTACAAGTTTCAGGCTAGACAGGGCTATAGAGTAAAATCTTGCCTGAAAATTGAAATAATGGAGTTGCCCTATAATAAGGAGATAATACCTCATTCAGACATAGTAAACAATTAAATAAAATGTTGAATGCTGGGTGTGAATTACCTCTTTTCATGTTGCTGGTCCTTTACATTGGACTCTCCCAGATATTCCAAGCTATTTCCTTGTTCTTAGTTACACTTCAGAACCTAATGAAAGATCCTATTGTTGAAGATGCCACATATCTGTGTCATAAGACATGGGGAAATCAATCTGGTACCAACCACAAGCTTCATCCCTACTGGGCAGCTTTCACAGTGCTGGAAGGTAAAAGTGCTACAAGAGGGGGAAATCAACAGTACAACCAAGCTATGAACCCTGTAGACAACAATAACCACTGGCCTGGCAAGATATGCCCAACTGGTGCAATAGCAGCATGTCTTATGGGAATAACCAACCATTATCTGATTGGACTTAATGTTCCCTGCATAAGATAGAACCCATGCCGGGTACCATTAACCAGACCAAAACTCCATGGCTAGCTAGGTCATAGACTCTAAGGTAGAACCTAATACTATTATTCTGATAAATAGACATAGTATTAAACTGCCCCCTAAGTTCTTATCTGTATATTCATAGACTGCTGTGTCTCTCAGTCCTCATCAGAGAAGCTTCTTTTTGCAGTAGATGACAACTAACACAGAGACCCACAACTGGTCAAGATGAAGAATAAGATTTCGGAGTGCTCAGCTCTATATAAGACATCTACATCACACTCCCTCCCCAAAAGGCTCTGGAATCATTGGAAAAGAGGTGGTAGTGAGATTACAAAAAACAAAAGGAATAGATGTCTGCACCAAACCTATTTGGGACTGTGTGTGCAAGATCTGCCCAGGATCAAGCCAGGCAAAAGCCCAGCATGGGTGAGCAAGGGGATCACATAGTCCCATGCCTACCAGGGGAACTATCAATAGTTGATGACTGTTGAGGGAGGCATGGTTAGTTTTCTTTAGAGATGCAGGCCCTGAGTGGCCACCTATACCCCAGGAAATGGTACCACACCCATGTATATACAGATAACACTAAATGGGTTCTGTGGGTATTGAAACAAAGGAAGAGAGAGGGAGAAAGAGAAAGAGAGGTATGCAAGAAGGAAGGAAGAAAGGAAGGTAGAAGGGAGGGGGAGAAGAAAGAGAAGAAGAGAAAGAAAATTGGGAGGAAAAAGTGCTTCGGGGATAGGAGAATTGAAAAGAAGGAAATAGGGATGATTTGCTCAAAATATGTTACATGCATGCATGAATATTAAATAAAATCATTTTAAAGGCTAATAATTTTTTAAAACAACAGCTTATTTTTTTCATGTCATTGTATAGTAAAAGTTTAATAGTGGGCTGGGCAGTGGTGGTGCATGCTTTTAATCCCAGCACTTGGGAAGCAGAGGCAAAACCAAAGAAAACGGTTAATAGCTAACAAATACTAGCATAATTTTTCAAAACAAATAAGACAATAGAAAATAGAAAATAACAATAAAGGAAGCATTGGTTCGTGTTGTAACATGGGTAAACCTAAATAACATCATCCTAAACAAAGGAAGCAGACACGACTGATCACACACTGCACGGTTCCATTTATATGAGATGCAAAGCACAAACAGAGAAAGGCGTAAAGTAGAGCAGTGGCTCTGGGACTCCAGACAAGACTGTGGAGAGACCACAAGTAAAAGTGGGATTTGCTTCATTCCACTGCTAGAGATCAAAACTAGGGCCTTGTCATTGCTGAGCAAGCTGTCTACACTGAGCAACGTCTGTAGCCTTGGTTTTGGAGATGCATTCTCTCATTCTATAGCCCAAGCTAGACAACAATTATGGTTGTTCTGAGGGTGAGAACAACCTTCAGGAGAGATTGATGCTCCCAGAAAGCCCTTCTAAAGGCTTATGTAATTATCCAGGTGAAAGTTGACTTGGGTTCTGATCTCCAGTCCTCCAGGTGATGAGATGTGGTCAGACACTAGTCCTACCAATCTGCAGACAGAAGTGACAAGATTGGCCGTGCAAAAGAAAGGAAGCAAGGGTAACACCCAGCCATAAAGTTGCTCTTTACCAAAAATGGAATGAAAGATGTAAAGAACTCCATTTTAGACAGATAAGGTGAGGTTTCCTACCGAAGAAGAGAAGTGGGATGGGTGGAACTCAGAGCTTAGAACTTCCTTTAGAGAAACTAGAACACTGTTGGACAAAAGGTGAGCAACATGCCTCATCTCCTTGTCATACAAGCTGCTAGCAACATGCAAAAACCTCACACACACAAGATGTATTCAAACACATATCCCTGCTGATAATTACTACAGCAAAGAACACATACTATTCAAAGTTAGGCAGGTACTTTGGGAGTAAGAGCCTAGAGTAAAGGCTAAACAAACAGTACAGATAAATGGCAAAAGGAAAGAATTTGCACTTCATACACACTGTTTTCATGAACGTTCAATGATGCAATGATGGCGTGCAGAATCACAGTGTTCATAGACATAAACCATTTGTAAATTAATAACAAAAATCTACTTAGAACTCTAAAACAAACATCAGACAAGCCATGGGATATTTGTTCCACTTTCATCAATCCACCCCCATATCATAAAAATCATACAATTTTTTAAACTTATTTCTTTGGTTTCTCTGTGTAGCCTTAGCTGTCTTTGGCTGTCCTGGAACTCGCTTTGTAGACCAGGGTGGACTGGAACAGGCAGAGATCCTCCTGACTCTGCTTCATGAGTGCTGGGATTAAAGGTGTGTGCCACAACCACCCGGTTAAAATTATAGAATCTTAGACACAGAAAGGATCTTGGAATGAAATACACAGATGAGGTACAGACCCTCCCAAAGACCAGCCAACCTACACATCAGTACAGACATAAGTTCTTTCGGAATATTTAATATTACATGGCTTCTGAAGGGAACTGTCATGAGTACACTGAAACACAATATTTTTTAATACCACACATCTAATATTATTGTTTGAAATATAGAAAGTCATGTGTGCCAATTATCAGTTTTAAAAATGTATTATTTCAGTCTACGGGGCCTCTGACTGTGGAACCAGGATATATCCCTAGTGCACGAACGAACTTTGGGAGCCCATTTCCCATGAAGGGATACTCTCTTAACCTAGATACACAGGGGAGGGCCTAGGCCCTGCCCCAAATGACTTTACAGATTTTTATGATCCCTCATGGAAGGCCTCGTCCTCCCTGGGGAGTGGATGTGGGATGGGGTGGGGGTCAGTGGGGAGCATAGGAGGAGGGGAGGGAGCGGGAACTGGGATTAATATGTAAAATAAGATTGTTTCTAATTTAAATAAAATCTATAAAAATTATTAAATGATTTAAAATGCATGATAACTGAGAGCAGTTATAGGCAGGGCTGCTGAAGGACTGTAATCAGTTATACACTGTACCAAGTTTCTGCTTTTGTTGGTTTGGGCCACTATAACACAGCTGACCCTATTCTAGGGAGCACACACCATCAACACATGCCTTGCACTACCTAAATTTACTTGATTCTTGTTAGGAAGATATGATATCTGATATAATGTTATTAAAACTCTTCTTAGAAAAAAATGTATTATTTGTGTGTGAGAGAGAGAGAAAGAGAGAGAGAGAGAGAGGGAGAGAGAGAGAGGGGGAGGGAGGGAGAGAGAGGGAGATTTGTGCGCACACATGGGCACCTGTGGAAATCAAAGGACAACTTGCATAATTTGGTTCTCTACTACATGGGTTCTCGGGACTGAAATCGGGTTGTTAGGTTTGGCAGCCAGTGCCTTTACCCACAGAGCCATCTCATCAACTCTAGAAGAATAATGTCTAATATATAACACAGTAGGGGCTATAGTTGACAACAGTTAATTATACTTCAAAATAGCTCACAGAAGGGATTTTTAATTTTCCAAACACAAAGAAATGATAAATATTTGAGATGATAGATATGATCATTTATGTGTATTGAAGTGTCACAGTGTAGCTTGTAAGTATATAAATTACTGTGAATTAATTAAGATTTTGATTTTAAAAGGTAACTATCAGTTATTTCTCAACAACTGCTATTGCTTTACCTCACCACCAAAACTTGACTGGCGACGGAAGGTGTGCTTCCTCATGCAGTGTGTAAGCTCTTTTCTCACTGCGGTGAATGGTTGGTTTAGGATTTGCTGGCCTCTGTTGTGAGCACAAAGCATTCACAACTGACAAGCAGCTCTTGAACCCTGAGTTCCAAGCATATAGCAGGCATCCAGTGTCGCTTCAGTTCAGGGACACTGTGACTTTGTGAAACTTCGACACTGACCAGATGACACACCGTGATGACAGGTGTTGCAAAGCTTGCTTGTACCGGACAGCCCAGGCTCTTGAATGGCCTCTGAAAAATCCCTGTGTTCCTCTCTACCAAGATCTTACTTGTGTTTTCTTCTCCCACCCAACCCAGTTAGAGAACTTGAGTGTAGTCATCCTTCTATATCTGTGAGGGATGGGTTGCAAGAACTGCTCCCCCACATACTAAAACACATGATGCTCAAGTTGTTCATATAAAATGGTATATTTGCATATAACCTACTGACTTCAAGCCATCCTTAGGTGTGATTTACAGTGTCTAACTCAACATAAATGCTTTGTAAATCACTGTTGTACTAAATTCTTCACAATCTTCAATAGATACAATTTTTAAAAAATATTTGCAATCCTCAGTTGGCTGAATTCAAGATGTAGGACCATGAATATTGAAGATCAAATGTATTTTCTGTTGCATTAAAACTACGCATGCTCTGTAGTGTAAGTTCCTCCTATTTGACTATCTGTTCCCACCAAAGTGAGGTAATACCCCTGGCTACTTTTTGTGGGATCTATAGTTAAGAGAGAGGTAATTGGCAATCAGTGATGTGCCCTCCAGGAAAATTTCACAGTGAGTGGTACAAGGGTGAGACTGCCCACCCCACACAGTTGTCTACAGAGCCATACCTGAGCTGGCTTCCGGAAACCTACTTGTTGCCAAGGCTTGGGAAAGGAGCAAGAGGCACAGCTGAGGCTAACTCTGGTTCCCAAGGCTCTCTTTGCATAAGTGAGTTTTTATCCAAAGTGCTGCAGGAGCATTGGTGTCAGTTCATTGATTCCTGAGAAAGACAGGAACCAACAGGGAGGGCTGTAACTGTGCCTGAAAACCATTTCAAACTGTGTTACAAGCCAGCCCCGCCACACAGAGGGGTCCCATTTGGCTCTCTACATGGTTCTGAAGTCTCTTCAAAGAACTCAATTAAATAATGTTGCTTCTATAAAACTCAGGGCAGACTATTATGGAGCAAACAGCTGCCGTGTCATTAGAAACACAGGAAATGTTCTGGAGAGGATGCTTGGTGTTCTCAGTCTCTTCCTCTGTGCCCCGAGTATGGTACCCAGGAAATGAAGCAGTGTGTTAACTTGTGTTGTTGATTTTATTTTCAAAAAGTCCATTCTAAGAGAGATGAGTATTCACTACAGAAATGTCTGAATATACAGAAAACTGTAAAGACAGATCAGACTCAAGAGCTTAGCAGTCAGTGTTCACTCTTTCGGTGTTTTACAGTGTGCTTTGTAGCACACACTTTCAAATTATTGAAGACATATTTCAGATAATGTACTTAAAGCTTGAAAATCTGATTTTTTATATAATATTGGTCTATAGCCATTTCACATCTTATGGAAGTGACATCCTTAGCTGATAATATCCCGGGGAATAATTCTGTGATAAATTGCTTTGTGTCTCTCTCAATGCTCATCACATTGCCTCTTGAGGGCATCTTTCTTGCACTCACAGTGGAAGAGTAAGTCTGGTTTGGGTTAATTAAAAGACAATATAATAGTTAGCAAGTCTTAAATTCCTACAGTGTTTTTTAGTGATTTCTACTATTAAATATATGTTATCAAATAGTAATATACTAGCAAAGAAATAACTTTTGTCTCCTACAAGGCCTTTCTGAGTTATGAATCCATTTTTATAACTTCTAATTCTGTTAAAACTGTCAACTGGCTATCCTTAGGAAATGAAGCTTGATTTTTTTTCTACTTTTCTTTGTTTTAATTGCATTTCCCCATTTTCTACAACATATAACGTGGTCTACAACCACTTTAACAATGTTTCATAAAAGTAAAAAAATTTCAAGTAGTGTGTGTTCTTCTCATTCAGAGTTTTAGAAAAGACTACTATAGAGTGTAAACAGTTTATCTTCTTGCTTAAGACCAATATAGAGAAAGGTGAATCCCATACTTTTAAAAACTAATTGAAGTAGATTTGCACAAGGTTAACTAAACTTATTTCCAAACCATGTAATCATTTCTTTAACTTTTCCCCATGTGATTTGCATGAACTTAAGGTGGTAAAGCAATAAAGCACTCCTTTCCATAAGATAGATCTGGGGTCACATATACCATACACATTTAATGCTCAGTTTTGTCTAAAAACACTTTTGATTTGAAAAAAGAAGAAAATGAGATTGAGCAATCATCCAAGAATGCCTGTGGACATTCATTGTCATCATGGTTTTGATAAATAGTAAAGGAAACATTAAAGCATAGAGAACCTCATGCCCAGAAAGAGTGCAAACAGGAGTTGACTTGGGCAACAATCTTCTCTTGAAAGGAGGAAAAGAGAAATCATTAAAAAGTTGATGCTGTGTGAGCAGTGGGTAGGTATCTCTATTATAGGAGAGAGGGAAGCAAGCACTTAAAACAGAAAACATTCAGAGAAAGATGCATGCACAATATTAGTGTTTATCTTCCTTTATGACTCCTGATATTACAGGAAATATACACTTACTTCCAACAACTCAAAGAAAGGAGGGTTTTGAGAAAAAGTGACAGAGAACTCCACTGTCTACATAAAGTCAACTATGTTCACTTTCCAGTTTGGCTCCTGTAAGGCACACCAAGTTAAATATACTTTGTAATAGTTGAGGCTTAGTAAGCAATGCTCTTTAATGCGTACCTGTTCGTTTTATATTTATTCATATCTTGCTCTACTTTATTTCATTGTTTATACTTAAAATTAGATTTATTTTGTATGCTCTTATTTTAACAGTATGAGTCTCTAGAGAAGAAGTTTTATTGACTTGGTTTCTAATACAGCTTTCTTTTATGTGTGTTTAGTAGATGCCTATAAGAATCTATAACCAAAAGCATTCACATGGTGGCAGCTACCCAGATCTTAGGCACAGGGCCATGGAGAAGATATTCACCGAAGGGTCATAATGACAAGTGCAAATCTAGTAATTAAAGGCAAACTCACATTAGCCTAAATGCTTCATGCCACAGTTAATGCCTGCTTCTTCCCCTGTTGCCATGAAGATGAAGCGCAGCTGGTAGGCCCTGTGTCTGTGGTTCCCCAGCTAGCCATGGCTGCACATCACAATCACCCAGGGATCTCTTAAAAGTCCAGACTCCAACTTCACGTTCCCCTTCCTGAGGTTCTCACTCAGTGTCTGTGTAGGAAGGATCATCAACTACACTTTGCATATTCAATTCCAGGATTTTCATAAAAATTGGTTTTCTCCAAATTATTTTTCTGTCTAGTGCCATCAAAAAGTAAGAAAATATGTGAAACATTTTGTGTATGACATTTTATAAAAATTCTTATGTTTGTCCAGGTGTTTGAATTGATTCAAATATTTAACCAAGAAAAGGTTTAGTTTTGATGGGATTTCATTTACAGACCCCATGCCAGTATATTCCTGCAAAAATAGGCTCCTTCCCCCTCTTCCAATTCAACCTTTTAAGCAACTAATATCAACGACTACAGGAGTTCCCTGAGCAATTTATAATATTAAGTAAATTTGGTTGCTTAGTGGTTGACTTGTTTTTTTTTTTTTTTTTTTTTTTGGCTGTCTACCCAAAATGGAAGAGACCATAAAGACATTTTCCATTTAATTCTTCTCATTTTTGTTCTCATTTCCAAATAAAATTAAGTGCTGAGAGAGGGGAAGACTTACAAGACCTACAAGGAAAACAAAGGGGAGGGGGCAAATACAACTACAACGTCCTCTGAAAGAACAGCCAAAGCCAACTTTCTGGCTCTGTACGAGGTATGTTAACCACATGGAGAAATGGAGTTTTCCCATTAATGTTTTGGGCTGAACCTGTAAATACAAGAAAAGTACGAGTCTGCTGGAGATTGACGGCTTCCTCCCATAGATGAGAAGGCACTGAGAGTTTAGCCTGTACTGCAGATTTAGGAACCCGTTGCTCCTGTTGATTCGCCTACCAGGCTACATAACCAGCTCCTCAGAGACCAATAGTATTAGCCACACAAAGGCCTATAAAGCAGGATTAAATTAAAGAATGAGTCTAAGTCTGTAAAGTTTTGTGCCCCCAGAGGTACCACAACCACTTATCTGAGTGAATAACATTTTGGCTACAGATAGGGTTTTTAAAGGCATCTCAAGTCTTTAGTCGAAGGATCAGGCTTGGCAGGCAAGATTGTGGCATCCTGTTCCTGTGTATAGACTGAGCATCAACTGGGCTATCACGAAGAGGGAGTAAAGCAGGAAGTGAATTCATCCGGAAGAGTATCACCTTCCTCCACTCGCATTCTCCAATGTGGATGGCATTTGAAGGGCTTCAGGGGGCTGGCTCCTCTGCCTACAGTTAGCTCTGAGAACATCCACCACTCTCCACTGTCGGTGCTGCCCTCAGAGGATCTCTTGGACGCCTGAAGTGAACTATCTCGACTCCCACTGAACCATGAGCTAAGCCTCCTTCCTGCAGCATTCCCATCTATGTAAAGCGCTGCGAAGAGGATATAAGCAGTATAAAATCTTGATAGAACAAAATAAAATGTGCACCAATGTGCATCTGATAGATGTAGCAATTGATTTGTGGATTAGGTTTTTATTTTCAGCCCATTGAAAAGAAATAATGTATGGAGGCAATCTAGTACTAAGCATTTTAGAAAATCTATTTGAGATCATTTCTGCAGAAGCCCTGACAGTTTGTCATAGGAGGGGAGGAGAGCAAAGGATAATTGTCTC